>NW_009647218.1:3772790-3780227 GCF_000708025.1 Charadrius vociferus | reverse complement strand
AGTTGAGTAAAACAATATTAAGCAACATCTTTCCACAGAGATCATCTGAATTGGCATTATTCTTGGGGTTTTATTTGTGGAAACATAGCCTTAGCTATCTCTTTCAGCTACCTAAAAAGCAGGCTGAATTCATTAGTTTTGGTGAAAGATAAATTCACCTTAGCTTCATTTTTTGTTCCACTAGGTCTAAAAGGGACGCACTGAGATCATCTATTCAAACAAAAAGAAAGAGGAATAACTTAATAGATTATCAATGATGAAAAATAAAGCACTGATATATGTGTAGGGTTTTTTTTTCTGAAAGTGTTTCACTTTATCATAATTCAAGTCTTGTACAAATCACTTTTTCAAGTGTGTTCCAAGCCCCATGGTAGTTTTTCTTTCAGTTACCAAGGAAGGGCCATGCTCAGTGTAGCCCTCAGAAGAAACTACTGTTTCTGTCAAACTTGCTAGCTGGAATGCATTCTGTCCCTACTATTCACTATTTTATGACACTTTCCTTCTTTACTGGAAAATCCTGCAGCAACTCTTCCAATTTTCAGTGGAGAGAAATATTTTTAAAAAAAAAAAAAAAAAAAAAAAGCCTAGAAGCTCTGTCCTACAAGCTTCTTAAATTTTGGATTTGCTTCTCTGGAGGCTTTCCAGGAGGAAAACAAGACAGATATTTTTAGCATATGCCCAAATGTAAGTACTGAACTACATTTTATATATCACAGGCCTGTTTTCTATAAACTATCCAGAAAAAAAGGAGCACAATGCTTAACAGGCAGTTAAAACTGTATGATTATGGTTAATGTTTCCACTATCCAAGCAGAGCCTTGCAAATCCAGGATCCATACAACGTCACAGTTTTCAGATCTGTGTTTAAGTTTAACTGACATCAGAATCTCTGCAGACTGAATTCGTTAGTGCCAATGCCATTTCCACAGTCTTTTGGTATCTGAATGGATAAGTACCAGCCAATATATGCATGTAGCTACAGTCCAGCATGCCCTTTCTCAGAAATACCTTAGCACTTTGACAGCTACATGTTGCAATGAAACTTCTTAAAATACCAGTGCATACAGGGCCCTCCTCCCTTAAGACAGACTGTCTTTGGCAACTCAAGCACTGCCCTTCCTGCACCAATAGCTCTAGCTGAACCTGTAGGCTTCATGCACTGTAGATATTTTTTCCTGTATTTGGACAAGGTCTTTTATCTAGAAATATCCCAACATTTTACAGCCATCCTAGGAAGTGTATCTCTTTTCAACATCTCAGGTACAACTACCTGATTGTCTGGCTTACTGTTGCTACTTTTGTCTTCGCTTCTTATAATCCTACTTAACTCCTGTTTCCCCCAGAAACACTGAGATCCTGATGGGATGCTGAATTTGATAGCAGTTGCCTTAGCCAATAAATCTGCCAGTCTCACACTGTCTGACTAAATATGTCACTTTCTTTAGAATTATGTGGAAAAAAATCCATTTCATGAGGTAAGTGCTCTGTCAGAGCATCTTAGCTATAACTCTGATGTTGAAACAAGCAACCTGGTCTTAGCACTGGTCACTGCTAGGACCAGTGACAGGTTTTAGCCAAATACAACCACGATACTACATCCTCACAATGCTTTTACTGAACACTGGATTTATCACCCTGTGAAAGCAACATGAAATACAAGTCATATCAGGTGCATCTAGGAGGTGCCCTGGAGCAGACTGTGAATTTTCAAGGACATCTAAAGAAAACAGCTGCAAAAGCAAGGACATCTGTGAAGTAGATTAGCTGGCTTAGCATGGAGTGCCTCAACACAAACCTTTCTAACATCCGTACCAGCCATCTGTTACTCAGCCATTCCAGCATGCTACTGGTTGTCGCACACAAAGCTGGATGATAGCCAGTTCTATTTAATCGTGCTTTATATCATAAACCTTCTGATCCAATCTCTTCCCATCTCTGCTAGCGCTTTATAACATACCACCAGTGCACGTGTGGTGTGAGCATGTAACAGCCAGCTCTGCAGAGGAAGTCCCGGACTACCATTTTATATGGATCCATCCAGCTCATCCAGTCTGCCTCAGGAATCTGTGGAATCTTACTGTTAACAGGAATGGTCTTTATTAGCGGTAACTAACTTGTAAGTTTGCTCAGTAGCAAATATAAACCTGATTTTAACCTGACACATATGGGCCCTGGCAAATAAGTCATGCCAAGGTTGCTTTGAAGCCTACAATTCTATGTGGTCCTCTCAAGACTGGTGACAATGACCACAACAAATTAACAGTCTGTCTTGACAAGACATATATTAACCTAAAAAAGAAAAGGAATGTTGCTTGAAATCACCCCAACCAGCGTCGACAACTAATGCAGAATACCAAATTGCATTCATAGAGTTGTGGCAACTAGTTTCCATTTTCTCTGTTAAAGACTGTTTTTGCTTCCTGTGCACTGCTACCGGAGTCCAGTCTCTGAAGAATAGCTTGAACATTTTTTGCTAGCTGCTTGACTGATGTTGACCTTAGTTATACCAATGCCATGAACACTAATGGAGACTGATAACAGGGAAGTATTAAAGCAGAGAAAGTAATGTATGGTAATACACTGGAGAAAAGCTCAAGTGCAGTGAATGTAACATGTAATCCTCTAGTTAGACTGTTTACCTTGTACCGGAGACAATCTTTACTTGTGGCACCTCTAAATGCTTTTTACCTGGTAGGGATCTCAAAAAAAAATGTAATAGAATTGTGCACGTGTGTGTATCATTTAATAAGAATTTAAGAGAACAGTATCAGACAAAGCAATTAGCAATTAGCAAAGTATTACCAAGACAGTACAAGACAAGCACATTTAGATCTTGTGTGTCAGAAAACAGAAAAAAAAAAAAGGCATTCTGTCTCCTACATGCCCCTTTCTGTGCACAACCTGGGTTGCCACATGCCTGTCTCTGATTTCAGGGCGAGCTAGGGAGCTGCCCGTGTAGGGCAGACGTGCAGGTGCAATAGGCTTCCCAGTTCCACGGGTTGTGGTGCCAGACTTGATGTAAGCACATGTACCATCTGCACTTAGCGGAAGAGGGAAGTAGGATCCAGAAAAATTTTACCAAGTTATAAATTATGTGGTGGGAAATGGGCCTCTGTATCCCCAAGGTAAAAGCCACAATTGATCCTTACAATAATGAAGATTTGGAGATATCACGTCTTTTTATAGCCAGTCAGCCAAGTTAAGTTTGTAATCAAAATTTATGTGCAGTGCTGTATGAGCCTTCTCCAACTCTGGGATCTATAAAAAGCATCTCAGTACTATCATCTGTTATAATAATATTAAATCTTTTAGAAAATGGTCTGGGGAGCAGAAGGAGAGATGTTTCGGAAGAAGGAGAGATGCTTCAGAAGATTGTAGAGGGAGACAATGATCTTTTCTGCTAATCACATTTGTAGATTTGTTCAGTCCTGCTGCATGCTTCTTTTGCAAGCTGCATGACAGCATACAAAATTGCCCGCCTTATGACAATTCCCTTCTCTCACACATGTCCCTTTCCTGACCCAGGGACACCAGTGATCCCAGACGTAGAGGAGACCTAGTCCTCTCTAGCACATTGCTAGGCAGGGAAAGGAGTGCCCTCCAGCAGGGGAGGCAATGGCGGTGTGAGGTCTGTCTCATGGTGGTGAGCAATGTGTCCTTTCCTTGCTCTGGACCAGAGGCAGTGGAGGCTGTTGGGACTCAGGTCAGGGCTCTTCTGAAGCACCTGGGTACGATGGAGAGGTGGTATCAGTGAGTATCCAGGTGAAACAACTATGGTAGAACTCACACCTTAAATTTTTCCCTTTTCAGTACTCCCAGTGATGACATACTATCAAACATAACTTACTCTTACTTCATTTAGCCCTTCTTCCATTCATTATATACACACAAACAAGGTACATGCTTATGTTTTTTATTGCAAAGGACAGCAACACCAGCTGAGCATTACAGGAGCCATTACAGTCCACTCATGTCCTCAGAAACAGAAAAAGACCTCTGATGGATGACACCATGCTCCTCTTTAAGAAGTGCCTTTATAAATCTACGCTAAAGACTCAGAGATACAATCAGACTGCTATTTAGACCTTTGACAAACACTGAAAGAACTTTTACTGCATATGAAGATTAAATAAGATGTGCTTTGTCAAGTTTTTTTTTATTTAAGTGGACTGGATGAAAGACAGGAAGTTTCTCTAGTCTTGTATTTTCATACAGCAGATTAGAGAAGAGTTAGTTCTGAATTTCCACTTAAAATGTCCCTTGGAATGCATAGCTAATTTCCTGCAGACATGATTCTTAGACTTTTATGTAGTGTTGCAATAAATCTCTCAAAAATCTGTCCAAATAACTCTTAGGCATAAGATTTTTTCCTTCCTTTTCTTTTTTTGAGTTCTCTTTTTGAATATAGGCATCAAGGTAAAGTCACAATGAGGAAATTACTGTGGTGCTGCTAGATAATTGCTTATAACTTTTAATCCAGATTTTCTGAAGAATATTACACAAGATAAAATGCAGTCAATAATGTAGAAGACCTCCATAACAGCACTCAGTAGTACTGAATTTCTCAGAAAAGGCAGGAGGGGTTACGTACTAGACAACTGTGTTAGAAATTTGGGATTACGGTGGTACTAGACATCTCTATTTTCTCCTGGAAAACCATAATGTAACAGAGCTGCAGTGTGGAAATCTCATGAGCCATTTACACAGTTTCACTGTGTGAATCCTGTGACAGTGTTATCGTGGCATTCCCCAAACTGGACTCCTGCAAACATTATGGTCACTCTGATTAGGACTCAGAAATCATAACGAGTGGAGAATCAGGCACCTTAATGCAGACACTTTCCATGGTATACCCTTTTCATTTCTCCCTAGCATTCAGAATTGTTGCATTAGGGTATATCTCTGCCTATTTTTCTTTTAGTATCCACTTCCCTTTACTAGTTTCGTACTCTGGCTTGTCCTTTCACTGTGAGATTTGGTGAAGAACACTCCCACATTTTGTTTATCTATGTTTTTCACAATTGTGTACTTTGATCCTATCCCGCCCCAGCCTTCTGCTCTGTAGGCTGGAATCCCAGCTGGCTTAGTCCCTCTGCAGAAGGCAGATGCTTTATCCCTAAAGCGTTTTAGTTGAAGTCTGCACCTTTGACTTCACTGTCCCAGTGTGTTGAAGACCAGAGCTGCTCACAATAATCAAGACAATGATGAACATGATTTTGTACAATGGCAAAATTACTTCTCCAGTCTTCATCTCATTACTCATTGACATCTTCTTGGTTCTTTTGGCTGCCATTGTAAATTGAACAAAGATTGCTGCAGATTTTAAGTGGTGACTCAAAAAGCTCTTTCCTCAGTTGTGACTTCCACTTCCAAATTCAGCATTGTATATCTATCCTTAGAAACATTACCTTGCATTTATCTACATCTACTCTCTGTTCAACAGCTCACTCAATTTTTCCAAGGCCCTTCTGGAGTTCATCACTGTTAGTATGGCATCTGACTACACAAAAGAGCTTAGTATTTCCTCCAGGGTACTGATGAAGATGTTGAATAAAACTTGTCCCTGTAGTAATAGTATAGTACATGCCACTGGTAACTCTTCTGAGAAGTGACCCCTAAGACCTTTGTTTTCTGTCCTTAAGCCTTTTCCAGTCCATAAAAGAACCCTTCTGTAACCTTTCCTCTTCTGGATGCTTTGGCATTAGCAACTCTTCCTATGCACATGGAAATTCTGCAAAAACTTGAAAGTATATGCCAATTATTTATTGGCTAATATACACAGTAAGTCAATGCTGCTAGGCTAGGCAGTAATACACTAGGCACCATCAAGGCAGCCAGTGAGCCCAGATGGCACCAGTTACGTCGCCACTCCCCCTGGGAATGCACCAATCCTTAATCCTGCTTATTTTACCATCTTCTGAATCTCTGTGGGTTTTTTTTTCTTTAAGAGTGTCGTACCTTTTCCTGTCAGTGTTTTTCCTCTTGAATCCTTCAGCTCCTAATTATTACTATCTCAGTGTTGTGGTTTCAGCTGGGATAGAGTTAACTTTCTTTCTAGCAACTAGTACAGTGCTACGTTTTCGATTTGGGACAGGAATAGTGTGATAGTGCAATGGTGGTTTTGGTTGCTGCTAAGTGCTCAAGGCGTTTTCGGCTCCTCATACTCCCTGCCAGTGAGCAGGCTGGGAGGGCACAAGAACTGAGGAGGACACACAGTTGGAGACACAGCCAATTGACCAGAGGGCTTTTCGCTGCCATGGGATGTCATGCTCAGTATATAAAGTTGGGGCAAAAAGAAGGAAGGGGGATGATGTTTAGAATTACGGCATTTGTCTTTCCAAGTAACGATTATGCGTGATGGAGCCCTGCTTTCCTGGAGATGGCTGAACAGCTGCCTGCTGCCGGGAAGCAGTGAATTAATTCTTTGCTTTATTTTGTTTGCAGGTGTGGCTTTTGCTCCACCTATTAAACTGTCTTTGTCTCAACCCATGAGTTTTTTCTCACTTTATTTTTCTGATTCTCTCCCCCAGCCAAGCTGCCCACTGGGGTTAAACCATAAGACTCAGCAATTACTATCTCATCCATTTGCTGTTTCTATTTTTCTTATCTCGAACGCTTTCAGTTCGTGTGCCTTCTCTTACTTTTAACAACAATCTTAGCAAAACTGAGCTAAGGTTGCACAGTTGTGATGCATGAAACTGCTTCTTCAGTAATCTTTGGTGTGGAACATCTTTGAATATCCAAGTTTTGCATGTCCAGTGGCTTTTCTTTACCACATGCTTATCAACACATTCAGGGAGTGCCAAGCAGCTGATGTAGTGAGGTTGCCTTTTTACACAAACCATGGTGACTCCTTTCCAACGGCCTGTACTTATTCATGTGCTCCTTCACCTTATTCTCTGTTATAGATGGTACTGTCTTATCGAGGAAAGAAGACAGACTCACTGATCTGCAGTTTCCAGGATCTCCCCCACAGCCTTGTTTGCAGATGGCAAATACACTAGCACGTTGCCAGTCTTTTGGCAGAGTAGCAGTTTGTAATGATAGGTAGCACAACCTGGCCAGCAGGTCTGAAATTTCACATTTCCTTCAGTATTCAGCCAGTCCTATTGACATCTAAAATTTTGATTTCATCTAGTTGTTCCTGTACATGTACTTCATACTCTTCTGACCCATCTGCTACAAAAAAAAAAATATTAAATATAGGCTTCTCCTCAGAGTGTTCAGCAGTTAGGTCTGATTCAAAAATTCATTGAGCTTCTCTGTTACGGTCTTGTCATCCCTGAGTACTTTGTTTTAAACCTTTGTTGGTATATGGTTCCACTGATTCCCTAGCTGTTTTTCTTTTCTGATGTAATTAAAGAGATTTTGCTAACAGTTTCAACATCCTTTGAAAGAAACTTTTCAAACTTTTTTTTTCCCTCATAATTTCCTGTT
>NW_009647218.1:3772540-3772769 GCF_000708025.1 Charadrius vociferus | reverse complement strand
CATTCCTGTTTCCTTCATTTGACAAGATATCCAGTGCTTACACACTGAACTTTTTCCAGTGATAGCCTCCATATCTTTTCCACTGTGGCACTCAGGTTTTTAATTGTGTTTTATTTTTTGATGACTTTAATTTCCTTTTTAATTATGGCACACATTTTACCTAGGCTGTTAACATAGTATTAGTAAATCATGAAGAAGCATATCCCTAGTATAAGTAGAGGTCCAGTAA
>NW_009647218.1:3743488-3772500 GCF_000708025.1 Charadrius vociferus | reverse complement strand
ACATCTCTTGTAACATGCACTTTTTTTAAATAGAGTTTAAATAGTAGACATCATAGTGAAATATCTAATGGAAACACATTTATTTATGAGCTCACAAGTCATTATCTAGAAGACAAGTGTGTGTCCTCATATAAAAAGGAGTTGAAAAAATAGCAGTTGAAGATATATTGAATTTGTTTTATTTTATTCTAAGCAAAGTTGTTGTTTACAGTAAACCTATATTGTTTTCTGCCACTGAGGACCATTTCTTTTTCTTTTGTTAGTGATACCTCTCATAATGAATGGGACTGCAATATACAAAATATGTTAAAAAAAATATTATTAAAAAAGTAAACTTATACTGTAGTTTTTAATGATAAAATAGCCTTTCTTAAGCATTCCAAGGATCCCAGGTATGATAACATAGAATAAAGCCCTTTTTGGTTGTCCTATAAATGTATTGAATATTTTGATACCACATGACTATGTATTCTTTTCTTTCCACACATGCACTCACCTTTTAACCTTTTATTTCAAATTTTTGACTAGTAGGCATGCAGCAGACTCTTAAAAGCTCCTGTAAATGAAACTTGTCACAGAAGTTGACTTCAGGTTACATATTCACAGCTCGCAGACTCTCGGTGCTTGAGCTTATTGGGTGTGGTTAGTGATATACTCCATGAGCCTTTGAAGATATGTCCGTGATATATAGTTACAAACATTACTATTCAGAATTTGGTGTTTAATGGCCTCTTAATCTGACCCCCTAATTGCAAAGGTGATAATTATTTGGGGCAAGTCCATATTGCTGAAATAGAAGATGTTCAATATATCTGTTGGTGTCCTGTGATGTGGATGTACTAAGTATCCAACAAGGAACCAGCTGTTGAACCTTTCTTGTATGCTTCACTAATGATTTGCTTCATATATGGAAAGCCATACATATGTTATATTTGCATGCAGGCATTTGCTGAACTAGACCTTACTGGGGCTTGAGCTACCTCAAAAATAGATAAGAACTGAACTAATTTTATCAATCAGCTTTATTTGATGAGAGCAGATGGTCAAAAAAAACATTTTCCATGGATCAAATGAGGAACTGGCAGAGGTTTTAGTAGTTATTTTATGACTTGATTTATCATTTGTTACTTTTAAAATTCTGATAGTGTCATTTGAATGTGATGGTGGTGATACAAGAGTATCAGTGACAAAATTTATCCCAACTGTACTTAACTTCAGAGGAAAATTTGGAAATCTCCTATTTACCATCTCAGCTCTCCACGCGGTCAACTCATTGTCGCTCAGGTAACAAAGTCCTTCCTCACCTCAGCAGTCTCTACATCCTAAAAAAGTAACTTGGAGTCACAAGCAGCTGCTTAAATTGGTCAGGAAGGAGCAATTCCGTGCAGATAGGACCTGGAGTGTGTACTGAAGTGTATAGACACGGAGAGTTTCTACCCGTGCTCAACCTCCAGAATTATCCCAGTTCCTTTCAAATCCACAGCTTACTGGCTGGTCCTAAAGTCTTATAATCTTCATCGGAACCATCTTACACTGTTCTTTGCACTGTTCTACACAGGCCTTTTGCCTGGGATACTCCCCAAATAGGCTGTTATCCTTGTACACCAGATACTGCTGCAGGCTGCTATGCAATGGTTTGTGAGCTCTGCCTTCTCTCTCTGTCCAGACTGGTTTCCTATTACAAATCAACAAATGTTAGAGATGAGGCAGTTACTTGAAAGTTAAATGTGGTCCTCATGTGGCCACACATGAATTCTGTAATATTACCTACTATAAGCTTTTGCCTGAAATGATCATTAATTCAACTTAGCCATAAAGACATATGATGCACAGACGGAACATACCAGTACAGAAGAGAAAAAAATTGCCATTCAATATCATGTCCTTTATGGACAACTGATAACTATCTACATGATACACTGATAACGTGGTCCTTCTACAAAACATATGGTGGACTTGACAGCCATTTATCTTGCCATGCTTTTTTAAAACCCTGTCTCGGGATACAGAAACTTAAAATATCCTCCATTAAGTAAAAATAAGGGAAAAAGTAGTCTTAAAAGCAAAGAGCCAGGAACTTTACCCTTTATTGATGACCTTTAAAAACAGAACTAATAAGTGGTTCTGAAAGAGTAGCACTCGGGTAACCTCAGTGATCCTTTCTCTTAAATGTCACTTGAAGAAAAAGAATCACAGTGTATTTCCAGGTTCATAGAATAAAGGTATGACTGTAATAATATGTTCAGGTTACTATGCTGTTACAGAAATATGACACCATATTACAGTTATTAAATACATGTCTGATTCCAGAAACCCTCTGTATTTTCTAACTCAGAAGCAATGTCTTTTGTATACTTCTCTACTGTATACTTCTATCTTGCTTACACATTACTTAATTTCTTTCTTGAATAACAATGCTGATTTGATTGTCTGATGGCCAGTTTTTAGCAACTGGTTTAAAGTTGATATTAGAACTACATAATTTATACATTAACAGTCTAAATATTCACCTGGACCTCCCAGGTGAGTGAGAAAGAGACATTTGGATTTTTTTGATATGCCAACTGCTTTGCTAATGACAATGAATTGATTTCTCACTTACATAACACCCAACAAGTCAGTACTCCTTGTGTCCATAAATCCTTCAGAAATAGACCTAGATTTGTAGTGATTTGTTTTTCCGTTTAGCGCCTTCTCTATACAAATGCATTTCAGCCAAAGAATTGCCAATAAGCTCTTTGGTATTCATTGTTTGCAGGTTGGATATGTGGTTATAATTTCAACTAATGCTTATCCAGTTCAATTTAGATTAGGAGTGCCCTTTCAAAATCATTCATACAGTTTTCCCAGTTTTTGTGCTTGGGTTCACAGTGAAAATTAGGTTCAGATTACATGAGCTGGACTGCTTATTGATGAAGCTAAATCAGAAGATGATGCGGGTGCACAGGAGAGGCAGGCTGGCTGTAGTGTGAGAACTGCACAGAGAGGCACATTTTAATTTCCCTCTGCAAATTCCCAGGAAGTACAGAGCCGTGTCTTCTTCTGGGCACTTTGGCCTTCCCTGGGGTTCCCCAGGTCATATGTAAAAGTCACCACGGGGAGATGTCAAATAGAGGCCAGGCATGGAGGGATAGGGTAGTCGAAGGGACTTTTTCCAACATTTGAGTAGCTGGGGAGGAAAACAGAACAGCGCCTTTACCTGTCTTAACCTCTGCAGGTATCAAGGCCACAAATCCTTTAGTCTTGGAGCTGTAACTACTAAGGAAATTTCAGATACGTTGGTGAGAGGTAGAGAGATGTTTTTTGTTTGGCAGGAATACCAGCAAGGTCTCTGATTTAGCTAAAAAGAAAATCTTGCATTATTGGGAAAAATTGTTGGCTTGGATCACTTTTGTTTTAAAAGAATAAGTAGCCCCTCGAGTAGAAGATGTGATAAGAGAGTAAATTTGGATCTCCAATTGCAGACAGCTGTTAAATAAGTCACAAGTGAAATGACTTTGGCATTGCTAATTCTTGAAAACAGATACAAGCTGAACATTCAACATGCCTGACTTCAGCACCTAATTTTTCACTCCATCTCTGTTTTCTGGGAGTCCTTAAACAGAGCAACTTCAATTTTAAATTTATAGTCTCCTGCCAAGAACTGATTGGAAAAATATGGTTTACAAATAACACTGTCTAGGTATATTTTTAACAGTAAAAGCTAACTTCAAAGTAGAATAACTATTATATGATGAATTACATTTTAATAAAATTCCTTTGAATAGTTTTGAAAACTAAAATCTTTATAATCTGCAGAAATTATTTTCTGCTAAATTACTTATTATCTTTACCTCTTATTAGATATATTTTGGTGCACTTCTGAGCAACAAAAATTAGGATTTTAGAACCATACTACAAGATAAAACATACGTGCTTGCAAATAAAATTATATTTTCGTGTACACAGCCTTTTTTAACTTAGATTTCTTGAATTACTGCTGGAGCATGGGCTAGGAGCTTTGCACCACCACCATTGGCTAATGACTTCTTATTTGGATTTTCATTTTTCTTTTCTCTTTCCTCTTTTCTCGTACTGACCATGAATACTTCAAGCATCTGTGAGCTTGAGGAGGTCCTTTCCTTTTCAAGTCCATCTTGGCCAAATCCCTCCAGTGTGATTCTGACAGAAGACAGTCCAGGGTGCAGGGAATTAACTTTGGACCTGGAAGATCTCCGTTCTGCTCATTACTCTACCCCAGGTAGCCACTGGACAAATGACTTGGTCCTGATATGCGAAATGGGCACGGTAACCCTTCCTGCACACCAGCGTACATGCAGATAGTAAAGAAGTTGAAAGACAGCTGCCTTCCAAAGCCTTCCTGAACTCAGCTTAGACTCCTTTACCCAACATGGTGGTCACAGTCAGCCAGTGGTCACCAGTGGGAGCAGATAATCCACACTGCAGAAACCAATTTTCAGTAAACCAATGTCTTTGGAAGGTCAAAATATATTCCAAACCATAAAAAGCAAGAATTTTACTCTTGCACAAGAGGTGTTTTTTAGGACTGTGGCAGTAATTCAACCAGTGGACCAGCAGTGTTTTCCTCTGAGGAATCATCTTTCAGAACAAATATCTCTGCAACTAACACCTCTGACAGTGGTTTTACAAAAGGAGACAGATGTGGCCAGATGCCTTTTCCGAGCGAAACCCACTGAGGAAGAGGAAGCCTTATCTCCTCCAGTTGTGCCCACTTGACTCCTTCTTGTCAATGAATCCCTTTCCCTTATCAAACCTGTTTCGGCTTTCAGGGGATTTGACCTTTTGAATTATACACAGAACTCTTGTGTAACAGCCCTTATATCAGTGTGTTTACCATCTGTTCTCCCTTTTCAAATGTAGACATGTGTTACTGTTTATCCACTATGTGTCACCAGTTTACTACAACAAATTCAGTCAAGTGGAAATCAGGTCAAGGTGAAATTTATTTCAGGCACTTTTGTTCCACTTCCTTTTACAGTTTGCCACATGCTAATCATATGAATTCTGAACGAGGATCAAAAAAATAAATAAAATTATACTCTGGCTTCTGACTGACATTTTCAATGGATTGTTTCATTCACCTTTTGGAAAACCTCATACTGTACTTGGCTTCACTGAAAAATGTAGCTGCTGGAAATTTTTAGCAGATTGTTGGACAATATGGAGGGCGAAAGCTGAACCCTTAATGCAAAGCCAAAGAAAAGAGGAGGTATATTCTTTGTATTTTAACGCTATACGTTGGGGACAGAAGTTGTATACTTCTCCTCCTTTCCCCATGTGTACTGAATGAGAGGAACGTAATGCTAAATCCTGCAAAGAATGTCCACACCCACTGTGTAAAACCTTGCCGTCACCCTAAAGATAATGCAAATTTTCCTTTGATTCCCTGGAAATAAGTCTGCATTTTGCCTTTGTTTTATTGAACAATAAAACATTATTAGCTAGAATTGTTTTTAATTATAATTCTGTGCTAATGGGGCATAAAGATGGTCTCGGAAGTGATATGACTTCAGAGGACATGTAAAAGAGGACGCCTATTACCCCAGGCCTCCGTGACCACTGGTGGTGGGAGGAGGCACGGTGGGTGTATTCAGCCCTCTAGCCCTCAGAGAATACCCCAGAACATTGACTTGGACTGTGCAAATTGGCCTTAGCTATGGAAATTTCATGAACTGCTTTCCCCAGAAAAAGCAATTTTGCAGACCTCGAAGTACATACCAGAGCTATTACTGCTGTACTCGTGCAAAGAATCCCTTCCTCCTTACATAAACATAAATTACTTGTTTCTGTAGACCCCTGAGAAAGTTTAAATCTAGACAAGCTTTAAGACATTTAAATTTAATCAGTGAACACACTTTTTCCTTAAAACATGCAGTTCTTTCACATGATAATACTTCTCAGTATTAGCTTTTTGGCAGCAGTCCATTTTTATCAAGGAAAGAAAAGAAAAGGACTCGCAAAATGTTTTATTTGCCCCCAAATGGGGGCATTTTCTGTTCACTTGTTTTGTTACCATTTCAGATGTGTTTCATGGCATTTTATTAACAACCATGTTCTAGTCAGCAGGTCAAAGAGTTTATAGCAGGTAACAGTAAACAGCATCAACCCTGATAAGAGCAAATGGAGTCCTGAGCCACTGAGACAGCTCTACTTTCTTCTCACCTCTTCTCCCTCCCTGGTCCACAAACAGATTGATCTATGGTAAGGTTGAGCAAGGATTCATTTCTGCGAGTAACAGACACAGTTACAGACCACGGTTGTAGACCATATTGATAAACTTAGTGGGACAAAATGTAAATTAATTAGAAAGATGGGTTAATAATATTTATCCATATTGCATAAAGACTCACGTTTTTGATGGTTTGCACCTGCACAAACGCTGAATATTTTCACTTTTTTTTTCATGATTTCATTTCAGGGCTGTGTCCTGCCGCTCATAGATGTGACCTATGTTACAGATCATATATTGCCATTTTTTGAGAAACTGCTAAAATGCACTTGTATACACTATAATAAAACATTATAGCATGCTGGAGTTATTTTTTCTGTTACTAAATATTTACCTTTTAGTAATTTGGAAAAGAATCAGCTAGCATGGATCTCCATTGAGGTAGGTAATGTGAAAAAATACCAAGGAATTGTTGGTCCTGGCCCATATGAACATGTGATCTATCTTTATACAATGGGGCTGTTGTAATCCCACCAGGCAGAACGGAGGGCACAGGCTGCATATGGGGTTTTCATGATGCTTCCATTTCAAACAATCAATAGCAGTCTTGAAATCAGCTGCTGGTCCCGCAGGACTCCCTGTGCTGTCAGTGGAGATAAGGTCTCCTACAGAATGATGCAGAACGAGACCCTACACACCTCGTCTCAATTTTCTAGTGAGACCATCCAGTTTTTCTGGTACACACATCTTCCGTGTGGCCACAGATCTACTGTCAAGGAGCCTCAAAAAGAAATTTTGGTGGTACTGGAACCAACAGAGGTTTGCTACAAATTTCAAGAAGGACAGGACTTCTTCGCAAGCCTTTTCTGCTCCATCCTGCATTCACACGTTCCAACCTGTGGGCTGGTCTTCAGAGAAATGCCGCCTGTCACAGTGCTATTTTTAGTACTTGTGAGTTGAGGATTTAAATATTTATTTCATTTCTCTAGGCCTGATACAACTCCTGCTAGGTAAGTTTTCTCTTAGCTGGGAAGAACTGAGTAGAAGCATTTAAAAATGTTAAATGTGTTTTCAGATACTTAGTTACACTATAAATTAAATTACATTTGATGAAGAGATGCATTTTTACAAATAGAAATTAACTGAATCCGTGGAAGAGTTCCTACAGAACCGTGAAATTCCTGTAAATTTCAGCAATATTTTTTAATCGGAATAGAGAAATGACTCTGAGCCCACCACCATCCCAGGGAGGTCAGAACAACCATCATAACTAGAATTGATTTTCCCTCTTTTTCACCAATACAGCTCACTGCAGTATGGATGTTTAGGTCACAGCTCTATGTTAGGTTGTTGAGTTGGGAACCCAGTGCTCCTCGAGACTCTAGTATTATAGTAGAGAAACGTAAAACAGATCCATAATCAAAGCACAACAAAATACGTATTTCTGCCATTTCCTTATCTAATCTGGATTCCTAGACTGCCTTCATACGTGGAATAAAGCTGTAAAACGAAAGCATGCTATTAAATATTTGACCTTTGGAACCTGGCACCAGTCTCACAGCTCAGTACAGAGGCCCACCTTCCTCCCCTACACCCTCCTCTGCACAACTGAGATCAGCATCCCTCAATTCTGATCATGACCTCTATAAACCTCAGCTCTGTCAGCTTCCAACCAGACCCACAATTTATCACCTACCAGGCACCTGACAGAAGAGCTACTTGCTGTAGTGTCTTCCTTTGTAGTATTCGAGCCTTCCATCTGTGGTACTGTGAGTAATGTTCAGCTCCCTCATTAAATCCCTTCTTAAGGATTTACAAATTAGTAAATATTTTCCTAATGAATGAGTGTTAAAAATAACAGAAAACATAAACGGACATCTTAAAATGTAGAGGTATTTGCAAAACATTCTGCACTTCTACATAACGGATTTTTACAAAATGGTTACAATTACAACTTAGTAAAGACTTTTTTGGCTTATCTCTGGAAAGCTAGCATTGTTCACTTTTAAATGTCAAGAAAAACCAATAACTTTACACTATGAGCATGATAATAATAATATTTTTTTTAAAAAGAATTATTTAAACTTCCCAAAAGACTGTTTGTATAAAATTGCATGGTCTCTTACACAATAAGAGTCCTTAAGTTTGGCTTATACAAAACAGTCCACTGTACAAAAAGGATTTTATTATTCTAATGAAGAGGTTAAAATTATCTATCCCAGAGAAATATTTGAAAAATGCCTGTGTTACATCCATGGTAATGTGAGTAATGCTAAAAAGTAGTAAAACTTAAGAAACAAATCTCTTATCATAAATGACTGCCAGAATTACTTAACTTCTGCATTATTTTGTAATATGATATAGAATGACCTCATACAAACATTGTCATTTATAAGATGACTCATAATAGTTCAGTTGCTTTTAGTAAGTTTCAGCATTCGTTATTTCACTGCATACACTCCCATTTATTAAAAATTTGTTCCATTACTGGTGCAGCAGATGGTATTTGTGTGCAGTATAAAACAAATCAGTTTCAATGAAACATAAGCAAAATACTTAACGGTGGAATTTTTTCTGAGATATAATCACATTCTGGAAATCTTCTAGTCTGTTTTCCACATTTCACCTAACATTGCTGGAATTCTAACATGATCGATCATTCATCACCTTTTCCTTGTTTTACCTTCAATGTCACCTCATACCACATTTCTGCAAGACAGAAATAAAATAACTGTAATTACCAGAGTAAAAAATATTGTCCATTGAACAAATTGATTCTACATATGAATTTAGCTTGTTGTTCGTCACTAGAAAGGGACATGAATTATAATAAGTTTATTTAAGGAAGCACAGTTATATCTGGAAAGACTTGGTGAAATATATTTGCACCATGATTTGGTGCATTTAATTCACATTTAATATGCTTCATTACTCTTATCACCTATATATGTCAGCTACAGTTCTGTCACCTTCATTGACAGATTTCTCCTCCTACGGCTGAATATTCCCATCATGTGAATCCTTTCCTCTTTTCTATTTCAAATTGTCTGTGTAATCAATCCGAAGAATGGGTTTTCACTTTTCCTTTGACAAAGTGTGAAGGCATTTATCGGATAGCCTCAGAATGTGACCCTGGAACAATTTGAGGGCTCACCTAATCAAGACTTCCCCATAAGCAAATTTATTGAATCAGGTCTCTGCACCAAGACTGAACGAAAGTCAGTCAAAACCAATGTGTTCCTTTCTGTGGGCTTCAGCGACCTTCAGTTCGGATGGTTTGTAGGTCAGAAGGAATGGCAGTAGAGACAGTGCTCCTCAGCTAGGGCAGAGAGTTTGCCAGTGTGGAGCTGTTGTCCCCATCCCAACTCAGAGTCCCTGTCTGAGTCTGGACCAGCAACTTGGAGCACACAATACACCTGCAGGACACCACACAACTCTCAGCAGAGATGTTACCTGAGATCCTGGGAGCGGTACAGCTGTGCTGGCGTGCAGCGCTGGAGCCGTTCCTGCAGCAGTGTCAGGGCTCTCCTCTTTGTAAGTCCCTTGGGTATCCCCATGTGCCTGCACTGTGCGCCATGTGCTCCCACACAGGTGTCCTGATTTCCTCATCTGCACTTGGAGGCAGCAATTCCCAACTGCAGCAGAACAGAAGTACATTAAGATTGATGAACTCACATGCTGTGGTAGTGAAAGCCCAAAGGATAGCTAAGGTAACATATGCACAGTGATACACTACTATTTCCCAAAACAGGGAAATTAGAGAACTAGATAAATCTTAAAGTAGAAAAAAAACCCAAATGAGTAGAGTTGATTTGGACAGCAGCTCTCAACTTTTTTTATTTTTACCAGGACATTCTGTTATATTTTTCAGAACAAGTTCATCCTACTTGTAAGAGAAAAGAGGATAAATAAACAGAAAACTTCCAAAAGGCCATCAATCAATCCCAGAAACAATATAAAAACTAAGAAGCGAGCAGTACATTCATATAGAAAAAAATCTAACATAATGAAAATGTCTGTAGCTATGGAGATAATATACTTTGAAGCAACCTGCTCATATCAAAGTTTCACTTACTGGATTACTTCAAGTATTTAATAACTTGTAGTACTGCCAAAGCTCAGACTAAACTATAGTTATATTCCCTGTCAAAAACTATTCAGCTGTGCAATGTCAAGCCACCAGAAGTGTTCTTTATTGCATCCGTATGAGAAAACCTAACCGCATTTCATTTTTGTAGAGTAACAGTTTTCTTTTTGTTAGCATGCTATGAATGTATTCAGAGATCAAAAAGCTGTTATTTAAAACAAAATGTTAGAATGGTTCAAATTAAAAACAAATATTATGCATTTGTTTAACTGAGAAGATGAGGAGCAATCTAGCTGTGTGATTGTATATAACACAGACTAATGACATAACAAATGAGCTTACAAAATATAGGTGTATTTGTAAAGATTTATTTTAAATATGTCCATTAACAATAATCTTCCAGCTTTCCGGATGTCCCAAAGCCACTCAAACATTATGATAAATTGATCACAGAATAATATCATCTTCAAGTTTTGTTACGTAAATGCAAAAGGATCATCTGCTTATATGCTCAGGTACGCTTTGAAAAGAAATACATCATCTAACTTTCAGAATGCACAAGAAGAGTTTGCATGTGCAGAACATGAAGTATGAAGTTCTCCTTTTTGACACTATACCTGACTTTTAGCTTCTATGTAGTAACTTATTAAGATGCCTTCGAAAGTGTCTCTAGCCTCCTGTTGTACCTGGGAGTTCAGTTCAAAATTAAAATACTGTATTAATGCAACCAATAAAATTAGAAATACTGTGCAATTTAAGATTTTTCTTGAGACATCTTGCTTGAAGACAGATGAAGCCACCCGAAAATATTACCTGCTGTTTCACAAGCTGTTGAAATTATACAGTCCCCTCACCTGCTACTTTGGTCCAGTATTTCTCTGCTCACTTATGAACAGTCTATATTTGCTCTGATATATTAGAAAGCATTAGCTTCCACGTATGCTTTCATAATGCCACAGTGAAAAAATTGTGGGCTGAATTGTGGACAAATATATCTTCAGTTCTGATCCCGACTACTTTTTTGTTGTCATTTATTTTTTCCACAATTGGACAAATGTATGCACAATCTTCACAGATTTGTTTTGTTATCACGCTGCAGAACTATGGAACTTTAGCTACAGAATAAAAATTAGAAGATTGCCACTTTGTTTTTGTATGTAAGTCTAAAATACATTCTAAGAAAACCATGCCTACACAAACATCCAGACAATGCTTTTGTTTTAATGACATTCATATAACTATTAAACATGCTTTAATGCCAACCATTCCTTAACCTGTCTTTTCTACACATGCGGTGGATTATATTTAGACAAACATAATTAGTACTTTTGTTTTACACAATGTCTTGCACCATAAAAACTCACGGAGAGTGAGGTCTACAGAGAAAAAAGGAACAGAAAATACATTTAGAGGCTACAGGCAGAGGAGTGGAAGGACTGCAGAAATAAGGAAATCTAGGGATAGTTGCTACCAAAAGGTAAAAAAGAACAAGGACTAGTCTGTGTGCTGCCACATGGAAACCATAGGAAGAAGGCATCAAGAAAAAGTTAACAGAAGCATTTACAAGAAACATATGGCTTGTACTGAAGGCAACACACAGAAGGAATGCAAAAAACAGCGAAGAAGCTATAACAGCTGATATCACAGAAGTACATGGAAACTGCTGAAAGAGAAGACAGTACCACTGATATTTCTTGGGACAGACATGCAGAAAAAGACTTATCAATACCAGGATTTTCAGTAGAAAATCTAGCAAACCTTTTACTACATTCGTTTGTAATGAAGCTGACAAATAGAATTATGCAGGCTTTCATTATTCAGTAGCTGTTCTTTAAGTTCTGTCACACTTGTGGAAAAACAGATACTCCACAGATATCTGTATTTGCCACAAACCTACTTCTGCATTGATGCTAGACATTCCCTGCACAGTTCTCAAGAATTGCTTCTTAGAAGTCTACTCTAACTGAATTCAGTGGAGAAACTCGCATCTATTTTAATGTGGGTTTTTTTTTCCAATTAGGATATAAAAAAATGTCTCTTTCCAGTCCATCTTCTGGAATACATTTATTTTTAAAACATGTTTTTGAAAGACTATTTTAAACACATGGGCAGCCTATTAGCTTTTTTATCTTGCTGGGTTATTACCACAGAATTAGCAATAGCAGAACCATCTATTGCATATTCAGCATGCAGTACAGACCTCTGCTGAGCCCTAAGGGAATATAATCCAGCAAGGAAGGAAAAATATTCCTCTTTTCTTTTTCCACAGGGTTGTTTTCATTTCCTTCTGCCTTCCACTGGAAGACATCAGACTTTCCCAAGAGAGGACGGCTTCAGAGTCTGAAAGCCAAATGACCTAGAACAGAGAGACCTGTGGTGTTATTTTTCTTTTTCATATCTGCTCAACATCTCCTGCATGTAAAAGTTATATACGGGAATGAAGAAGTGTTTGTCAATTATTCCACCTAATAGCAGCCAGAAGCTACACTGTGAGATTGTATTTGTTTTATTGTACATGAAGACTTGTGCAAATGAACCAATATTAATGCAGGTAGACAGGAAACAAAGGCAACCAGCAGGTCAAAAGTGCAGTAGACTTGCCATGCCTGTCTGCATAGCTTGTCCTCAGCGCAGAAGACAGGGAACAGTGCATCACTGGCAAGAAACGATAGGAAGCAGCCAACCCTCGAGTATGATTATAAAATAGCCCATCTAAATGTTATAACTAAACTTTCAAGTGTTTGAAGTAAATGTTTAGAATAGTTCTGATTTTCCTCCTCGCTATTTCAAAATTCTAGGGTGCTCTGCAGCCTTATTTTACTTCTACATCCCTATCTCATGAAACGTCATATTAACAGTATAGGATTACTTGAATAGTACAGTAAATGAAATTATCACAAGTCCTTTTTACATATGCTGTTGTTATTTCAGAAAGCAGATGTTACAATTGAAAAAATTTAACAAAGGCAGCGCCATGGTGAGGGAGAAAAATGCAAATGCTCTCATGGAGAGAGCAAGGATTTAAGCTATGGTGCTCTGTGATCACAATTCCCTTAACATTGGCTTCACAGAAAATAATTCTTACCCAGCTTCTGCCTTCAGAGTTCGCCATGGAGAATGGGATTTATCCTGTATAACTTTCACTATTTCAAAATTAGCTTTTAGCTAAAGTCACTGTCTTAATTAATGAACAGCTCCGTGCCCCCAAAGGTTTCATTTCTTCTCAAGCTGGGAGCCCTGAGTCACTAGATCCAGAAGCAATGTCATCTGCCTGTTTCCTCCAGTGAGTACCGAGGCAGACCACGTAGATGTGTAGCTTGGTCTACCTATCTAACTTCTGGATATCCAAAGCGAGGTGAAACAAATCCCCTAATTTAAATATATAAATGCAGTTAAATGGCATGAAATGCCTCTCTGTCTTATTTTATATTAGGCCTCACATCAGCAGACGTTAAAGGATGTAACAGGGCGTGTGACTTCACGGTGGCCACTAAACCTTACAGCAGATAACGGATTAGTACTGTTTTTAAGGGCTGGGACTTCGATAAAGTCTGGCAACAGGACTATGGCTACAATTTCGAAAAGCAGCTAAATGATTCTAAAATCTGGCCAGAACAAGGCAATTTGATTTCTAGTTTCCAGCAAACAAGCTTGCTTGTTGTTTCCCACAGAAAAACTATCACCTTGAGTGAAAAGATTAAGAGCTTGTCTATGTACAGCTACAAGGAAGAGTCATATAATTTAGAAAGTCTGACACATATAATCATCTCCCCTATGGTTGTGTTTTTTCAAACTGATAAGAGCAAAAGTTATATAGTAAAAGGCTAAAGGTATTTCCTCTCCAAACAGGACAAGATATATTTCAGTTCTAGAAGCCTTTGACCTTCCTTAAACTAAGTATGACTTCTGCTAATGATCAGAAGTTTTTTCCTGTAAAGTAGTTTAAAGTTTATCTGTTTCTCAAGCCTCATATTTTGGGGGAAAAAGGCAGTTGGACTTTAAGATAGATTAGAGGCATTTTTGACAGTTCAAGGCAGCTGACTATAGTTACATTACCACAAACCAGCATTTTCCATTTTATATTCAAAGCCATGAATAATTTACCCAACACACTTTGATATTTCTTCTGACTATTAATTATTAGCTGACCAATCTGGATTTCTCCGCCTGTAGTTTTTTTTCTAAATTATTTTCAAAATAACTTATGACAAAAGTTAACCTCAGAGTTATTTGGGATCTCTTCTTTCTGGGCTTGTTCTACAGAATTGATTTCAGCAGGGAAGAAGCATGCATTTGAAAATACAGTGTTGTGTGTATCGTGAAGAAAAAAGGTCTGGATGGAAGACTTAATGGAACTGAAGAACAGAAATTACTCTTAGAGCAACAGAACTAGGAAATTATCAGTGCACCATAAAAACCTAATGAATTGTTACTAACTTTCACTAAACTTTCAGTCTTCATGGTGTTTTTAGTGAACAATTAACAGCCATCCAATTAGTAATAAACTGCAATTATAAGGTACCATAAAAATCTGAACAAACCCAATATGGTAATTGCTTGTATTTATGAAAATATTTCTGAATTATATAGGATATCTTGAACTGGTAACCAGTCAACAAACCTTCTTTTTACAGAGATTTTTGGCAAAGAAGTTGAATTTTAAAATTACTCCTGTTTTTAAGCATCTATCAAAAGGATTGAAAGAGAAGAATGCTGCTGAGCAAAATATTAGTATTCATTTTGCCTCAAGAGTTATGCTAAACCATACCTTGTGGGCCATTAAACCAGTCTGTAGGTCTCTGCGATCAAGGGTTAGCTGGCCCATAAACACAGGAAACTACATTGTGCAAGGCTGGGAAGTTACGAGGGTACGCAATCTATAAGCAACTGCTCCCCACAGCACACTACAAGGAACGACAATGTTGGCAAGGTGACAAAATTAAATATACAATTTGACTGTCCCTGAAACATTACACAGAAAGCACCCAAACTAGGCAAACATTCTGCATTCTCTATATTATGACAAAATTAAATCTATCAGAAAATTCTCCAGCACTGTTTTCTTTCCCACTATTATGTATGGTTGTGTAATTCAAAATGAAGTATACAACAAAGTAATATGCATCTTTGTGATATAGTCCATGAAATATATGTACATGGACATATATTTATATATTCTAGATATATATATTGCACACAAACCTGTCCATAATTATTGAAAAAGTTCACTGATTCCTTTGTCACAAATATTTGGATGTTTGCTTTTAACCCACTCTCGTAGCAGCTGTTTGTCACTTAAAAACTCTTTTGGCAACAGAATCCAGACTGGCCTGAAATCTTCTCCCTGCTCAGAGGAGCGGGATCACCCATTCTAGCCAGGCAAAGCTGAAATCCCCAAATATGACAAGGAATCTCTGGAGAGTCATCTGTTCAGGAGTGACTCACTTCAGTGAAAGAAGATGAAGACGAGGAGGAAGATGAGGAATTCTGTGGAACATGTCACAGGGGAGCCAAAGGAGGCTGCTGGTTTGAATACCCAGTGCAGAACACTGGACCCATAAGCTACATGTGCAGGTCTGTGCCATGTCGCTCCTGTTGTTGTGTGGGAGGAGGAGAGGTGGGGGGGACAGATTTGTCTCTGGAAATGCTACTGTGTCTGGCTGTTCGTCCATCCTACCACTGGCCACTGACCTGGCTGGATCTGCTGGCCCATTACTAGCCCCGGGCTGGAACACCACCGTGTTGGCATCTGCATCAGCTAACATGCCAGAGGTCATAAAATACAATTACACTCTGAAGAACAATACCCAATCCCATCTGATCTAGATGCAAGGAAGACCTAGGTAGATGAAAACATGTCTCTTCTATCAGTGGTAACATCACACAATCAAAGCCTGTTGTGGTTTCCTGCATGTTCATCAGCTGCAGGTAACAAGGGATAATGCACTTCCCAAAAAGTAGATATCTCTTCAAACACCTCCTTTCTGGCCAATGTTCTAATTCCAAAGTGGTGATCAACAGATTAATATAAGTTTGGGTTTCCAGCCTCAGATACTGTCTTCATATTTTGTATGGTTGCTCACTTCACTTATTTTGTAGGTTGCTCACTTCACTGAGTTTTGGACAGATTTCCAGAAAATTCTTCTTTCCTGTTCTGAAAACTTTATTGTGATGTCTTGCACCAGCTTCTTCTTGGACTTTTATGTGTCAGGCTAAGAGCAAACCAGAATTTTCATGTATTTAGCAGGGGACCACGTGGCAGTGCATGCTTGCAGTTGCATGTTCTATATGTGTTTCATAGCGAGGAATGCTCTTAGTTCTCATGCCCCAATATACCTTAAAAATAATAACCCAGTGATATTATTTTGATAAGCAGATCATGTTATCCTGCCAACGATGGCATAAAAGTTCCAGACTTTTATTTTGGACTCCATGCAGGGAAGTGGATGAAGTTTCAACCATAAGGGTAAGCCTTAGGAAAGCCATCTCAAACCAACCCCATGGTACAATAGAGTGCGGATCCCAGAGTTTGCCAGGAGGGCAAGTAGAGAGTCTGCAATTTGCCTGACGTGTCTCTATCAAATTTGTACTACTAAGCAATCCAGAAAAGTAAAAGTTAATATTACTGACCATGGAACCACGGTCTGGTAGAAACCATGATCATTGCTAGACCCCATGTTTATAAGATGAAAACAAATTTTGATATACACTGCTCTGCTTGAAACTTGACACAAAGGTCTAGACAGGAGGTCTCAGATTGTTCTAAAGTACATTAATGACATTCCTCCACAAAGATTTTTATATGAGCAAAGCAACAAAGTTAAACTTAAATAGCTTTTTGTGGGCTGTTGGAGGTCATCGGCAAAGGAGCGCACAGCTGGAAGCACAGAGAGCAAGCTCAAAGTCTGTACATAAAGGGGGGTGGAGTGGATCAGCTGGTCTAAATCAGTCTAACTCTGACTTTATAGAAGGATTTCAGTTTACACCAGCTGAGGACACAGCTCTAACATCAAGAAGAAAAGGAAAAAGGGAGAGGAAATGCCACCTTCAGAAATTAAGATAAAGAATCAGCAAATTTTACGCCTGCAAGTAATGTTTACAACCGCATTTAGCCTTTGGACTTTGATGGGATTACTTGGTAATCTTTAAATTAGCAGATCAGGGCTAGTACATTTTAGATTAATAATTTCCATGGTGTTTCTTAGGGTCAGTCTGCAGAGCCATACAGATAACTTTGCCTAAAGCTACATAAATGAATGAACTCAGAAAATAAAATCTGTTCTCTGGCTAATGTAAATAAGAGAGGTAAAAGCACAGATCACATATGGGGACAGAAGTGTAAGGAAACAATTAAAGATTTAAGAAACACTTTAAGTATGCAAAACACTAATTCTTTCAGGGACTGTCTTCCAAGGACAACTCAAGGAAGGAAGGTCTATTTTCAAAATAAATGTTAGTTCCTTGGCCTGAAGCACAGAAAAACATTAAAGAGACAGTCATTGGATTACCACAAACTTTCAGGATTACTGATTTTCTTTCTGCCAGATAAATCACTGAAATTAATCATTTGTCGTGACAAGGATGTGATTTTTAAACAGCAAAGCCTTAGGATTTCACTTTCTTGACCTTTGATTGGCAATGCATTTTTCTATGTTTTCTTCAAGAAAAACAGTTTAAGCAAGTGCCTTATCTTATAGCAGCTCATCAGGATTGTGAACAGCAATGAATTTACATGTGCAAGATCCAAGAAATATTACTTTGAAACATTTGGAAAAATTCTGGTTTTTCCTTTCATGAACCTGTGGCTTCATTAAGTTCCCAGTCACACTGATGAACATATCAAGTCTCTCTAAAAAATCTAACCCATGTAAGGGTGTGAAAGCACCAGAGATAAAAGCCACAGAAGAAATGTTATATGAATAGCATGTGCTGATGGCACCTGGCTAAGCAGGTCACCAGGAGATGTGCACCCATCTACTCACAGCTTTACAGGACACCTAGTTCAGAAGACCAAGTACAGTGAGCAAGTCCTGATGGCAGGGGTGGGATGGGATGGGACGAGATGGGATGAAGAGGCTCAGAAAGAGCATAGCCTAAAGCAAGAGATGGCTGCCAAACCAAAGGGAACCCAATGGATGTAAGGAGGACTCAACAGCTGACATCCTTTATCCCATGTCATCACAAAGAGTTCTAAACAGACCACCAGGATACAAGTGTCTTGGTGCCTGCATGTTGAACAGAATACCTGTATACTCACATCTTGGTGTGGGAGTGACAGTGTGAGTATAAATGGGTAAAATCGTTTTTACTTTGGTTTTAATTGTAAATGAAATCATCTTCCCCTCCCATAAGGGCTTCATTGAGTTTTTTTAAATTGTTGCCACCATATTTCAGCAGTATTTCCTGTAGCTAGGCCTGGGGCATTTCTATTTCCAAAGTTCAGAACCTCAAAACTCACTCTCAGTGGAGACTTGCCCGGGAGGCACTGAGAGTCCACACGTATCTGTATTCCTGCTCATACAGCTCCCCAGACACGTCTGATCTTTCAGGGCCTGTCCAGGTCTGTGTGACACCTGTGCTGCCGATCCAGTCTGATCCCAGAGATGTGCTCTGAACAGAGGAGGAGGCTGTGCTGGTGTGGGACAGCTTTAGCAAATCTTCTCACCGCGTGGCAGGATAGCATGTGTTTGCATAGGAGGTCTGCACCCTTCCAGAAGTGTTAGATGTATGAACCAAATCCTGATTTACCCTACGTGTGTGGTGTAGCTGGCATGTTTGCCATGGATCTACACCACCAGCGCAGAGCACCCAGCATGCTCCTGAAGCACAGGGCTCAGCCCTATGCTTCTGGTAGATACCTATACTGCCAGTGCTAGTGCTTCTGAAGTCCTGGTCTGCCCAGCATCCAGACACACAAATAGCATGTGTCTAAAGCTGGATTTGATAATAACAGTCTTTTATCCAACAGCCAAAGGGCTAAATCACTCACCCACGCCGCTGCACTCCCTGCTCTGCCAGAAAGGCATACCTTCTGAGCAAGCATTGTAGCATCCTGGATAGAAGTCTTCCTTACATGGTTTTCTCAGTCTCCGTTCTTGAACCTGCGCCGTCTTACAGAACTACCTAAATGATTTTTGACAAAAAGAATGAAATCCAGATTTCCACTTTCTCCAAGTCTTCTGACATTGAGCATCTTTACAGCATTCGCTTTTGTGAGACAACAAATGTTTAATTAAAATACAACAGCCTCAACAAGACAGATATATTCCTTCCAGTCGTTGTCTGTCCCTTCCTCTGCAGTTATACGCACTGATAGAATTATCATCCAGCTTATTGTATTTGCTTGGAAGTAGGCAAAGGCTTGAAATTCAGCAAGCAGTAGAAGGAATCCATTTGGTTACCGCACATTTCCATGAGTTTCAAATCACTGAATTATTGAATTGAAGATGGGCGGTGTAGTACTACCACAGCCACTACATAGCAAACAGGTAAACATAAAAGGCTATCCAATAGTGATCTCCCAGCAAAGCAAGGTATTTCCCTCACCCCATATTAAGCACCTATCTTTGTGGGAGTTTCCGCCTGTCTAGAATAGTCAGTTTACTCCAGGTCCCACAGTTCCACTACTTCAGGTGCTACATCTACCCTAGTAAAGGTTTTTCAGATTTTCTTTTATATTTTCCTATAGATTATAGGGTAGGTGTACCTGGAGAAGAGACCACACATCTCTTTAGAAAACTTAGGTCCATGTTTTTACTAAACAGCTGGTGGCCAAAAAGTTACGCCTTCAAATAAACCAAAGATAGATCCACCACTGACAGACAACCCAATTTTGAGGCTAATTAGTTCAGGCATCACATCATGTTTATTCAGCTATGTTTCTACTGAACCCCAACCTGGTTACTATTGATAGAGAAAGATATGGTATTATGCCACATAAACATACCAACTTGTACAGTGATAGTTTCAGCTTTCTAACATGGCATTGAATTATTTTAATCTAGCCATAACCTTGCTGATGTAATCAAATACTGTGGTATTTGAAACTTTTTTTATCATCAAATTCATCATCTTTTGAGCAAGTCCCCAGCACAAAAGTTTGATTCAATCACTGGTAATACTGCACTACCTGGCTGAAAAATTGCATTTGGCTCCTGAAACATAAGAAACCAGTTTCAATAAGCATATGCAACAGTCCATCTTAGCATAAGATTACTGTAAAAATCAAATATGAAACCATCAGGACATAACAGTTTCAGAGAAATGCTAAAGATCTAAATTCCACACTTACAGAAGTCAGAGGGTTCAGTTTTTAAGCTGTCAGTTCTATTTACTTAGAAATCAGCCTCAAAAACATAAAGATAATGCACAGATTTACAGAATGGCATGGACCAATTCTTCACTTAAAGGAGACCATGCTGATTATCAAGTCCAATCTCCCGCAGGTTTTTTGGGAAGAATACTTTTTTAATAAAGGCATACTTTAAGCAATCTCAAGCAAATTCAGCTTTCTGTTTCACACAGTGATATTAAAATCCAAGAATAAAGCTAAGAAAATTCATAGTTATAGTTTACATAATTACAGCTTGTGGTTCACAGAAGACCAGAATGATGGCTCTCATGTAAGCTTTTTACATTTTTCCTAATTAAAATGGGTCTAGCTTTCGCATAACTCTCTGCTGGTGGTCTGCTTATGTGACCACAAACCCATTTTATTCTCTTACCTCATTGCTGTGAGTGCCAAGTAAAACTTGTTTGTAGGTCTTCTGGAATGCATATTACATTTACTGCTGGACTGCACAGTTTTTTAGTAATTAAATAGATCTCACAAAGCTCACTAAACCTGGCTTTGCAGCCAGAGGGAAAGTGAGTGGCTGGCATGTAGCAGAAAATTGGAATGGCATGCAGCAGCCCAGGGAAAACAACATAGAGGAGGAAAGGGAGTAGGGCAAATGTTAGACATGGAGAGAATATCAGAACATCAGCTCCGAGAGGGGCTGATTCCAGAAGTCATAAGGGTAGCTGAAGGTGATGGAGAAACAAGTTCCCCTTGCTTTGAAGGACGTGTGTAAGCAGGAGGTCAGACAGACCCAAAACACCTCCTAGATCATCTCAGTAGGTGCATAAAAGGTGCAATTTTAGAAAAAGTGGAGTAGTGAGAGATTTGCAAAAAGGACAGAGAAAAGCTGAAGTCCAAAAATTACTAGTTGTGACCGAAAGGAACAAGTCTGCTTTAGCTTACTGCATGCAAGTTCCCAAATGCAATATAGTATATAGAAAATTAAAATTTGTTATCACCAATGTAATAAAAGATAGTTCCTTTCCCAGTTTTGCTTTTTTCTTCCACCCTCTTCTTTTTTAAAGCCGCAGAAGGGTTGAAGACATGCAAAGTTACAAAAAGGAAAGACAAAAGTAAAAAGTTCAAGATTTTTAATATAATAATGATTATTAAGAAAATAAAGTGCAATGTTAAATAAACATTGGGAGCATAAAATATAAACACACTTTCAGTAAAAAATTTAAATAGTTACTTTGACACAGAGGCAATGTAAAATGTATTTTTTTTCTCCAGGTCCATTGTTGTTTTTTTAATTTCTTTTTTTTTCTTGGTTGGGTTGGTTTTTTTTTTGAGTGATCTGTGAAGACTTGGAGGAGCAATAATAAAATATAAAATAGCTGCATGGAAGTGAAAACATTTCACTTCTATGATTTAATATGTATTTGTAGACAGGACTGTTGAATCTTTTGTAGTTTACAGCAACAGGTTCAGATAATGTAAAAAGCTCTTTTAAGATCTCAGCAGCAAGAAATTTTTAGATTCAGCAGGTGAGATTCTGGTTAGCTTATTTCTGACATCCAAACCCAAGACGCAGGGGAGCTGCTTTCCAAGGTTCTCTTTGCAGCTGAAAAGCGGTTGTATTAAAAATATTAACGTGATGGACATTCCTTCTCCTGCACTGCCACCAGCAACAGAAGTTTTTGCAGTCAGGCTAGTAACGCCATCCAGCTAATTAGATCCATAACCTTTTCATGTTTTCAGTGGCTTCTATTCAATGCCATTGTCATTTCCAAGTGATTTTGGAGTTCTCACCTAAAGCAGAGCACCTCGTTATAGAGAAATAATAGTTCAATTCAGTAAGTTCGGGCCAGAGAAATAAAAGAAATAACACAGGACAAGCTAAATTTAAGTTGCTGTGGTTTAGACCATGGTTGTTTCAGAAAGTCCAAACTTGTTTGATAACAGGATTAAAAATCACTGCAAAATGCTGTGATGCTGAGAAGAGATTGCAGGAAATTATCTGATTTTTGAAAAGGCAGTTTGTGTCTTGTTAAATGTCACCTGACTTGTAGAGCTCCAAAACTGGCAAGAAGAAAGTTCTCACAACATGGAAGCAAATGAATTCCCAGGTCTGATCATCTTTGCCACCCTTACACTCTCTCAGATGACACTTCTGCCAGTAGATTCTCAACAGATGCTCTCTGACATATGTTTTAGCACTTCCGACCAGTCTCAGGATCTCTGCATCTTGAAAATGCGGTGCCCCTTTTTTACACTGGAAAGCAAAACCTGGAGCTTTAATTAATTGTGTTTGCAGAAAGCTTCAATGGCAAAACCAGAAGAAACATAAAGACATAGGTAATATTAGGCTCCTGCTACTATTGGCACGAAACACAGAAGCACAGTTTGCGGTACTTTATGGGCCTGATCTCCACAAGGGCTGGTGGCCGTTTCCTGCAGCTGGAGTTCTGGGTGCTCACCCTCTCCCAAACCCAGACCTATTTTTATGCCTGGAATATAGAGTCCTCCAAATCAAAACCTTATCTCGGCTCTCTGTGTCCTGAGCTCCTTCACTGCTTTGCATTGTCACCACTCAAGAAACAGTTTCTTGCTTTTGTGCTTAAAACCACTTAAACTTAATTGGCATTTCATAGAGTGCCTTGACTCTGTGCTGACACTCTGGGCTCAGTTACCTCATGGACATATTAAAACCCAAACAAAAGCACAAATCTTAAACTCTTTAATTGCTAAACAAAACCACTCTCAGAGGAATATTGAAGATGTTCACAGCCTTTGCAGTTTGGGAAGGATGGACCGCCCATCAGCTTCTCTCAAGCCTGAATCTCTGTCTGGCTTGAACACATGGGGGCCAGCTGGCTGTCCTTGACAGCAGGAGTTAGTTTGCATCCACTTTCTATAATATTGGTTTAGATATTTGTCTGAAGGACATCTTGGCATCTGCAAATAAACATCACATTCAGGAAAGCCTGTGTGTACACAGTCTCAGTCGTTTATAGAAGAGCAGGATGCTTCTGAATAAATTGCTAAATTTAGACTGAAACTTCTCATTCACCAAAAAAAATCTATTCAAATTAAACTTTTTTCTTTTTCTTTTTCCCAATAATTTTTAAATCTTTCCTTTTGAGTTTACCAAACCTATATGATTTTCTCCTTGAGCATTATAGCACAGATTTTTCATCCAGAACCAAAGAGAAGGTAAGCAGTAAATGGATATTTATTCAAATGACTTTTTTTTTCAGCCAAGATATGTGTTCTGTTAAGTACTTTCAACTTTCCTATTGAATACTAGAGCGTCCAGTGTTCTTTGAACTAACTTTGGTGTAGCTTTGGGAACAATTAAATGCTTGCTCGCTAAACAGGTCATTCTAATGCCAGACTATAAAAATTAAGAAATAAGTCATTACATGTACTAGTGGATATGCATAGCTAACAAAGCAAAAAAGCTGCTTTCTTTGACGTGACCTTGTGGTTTTCATTTCTCTACTGCACTGAAAATTTGTATTTTCTCACAAAAAAACTTTCCAGTTGATGTAGCACTATAACTGGATATTATTATGCTACATGGTTATATTATTATAACTGGATATATTAGAGAATGTAAGCATAAATAAGGACAGATTGTGTGAAGAGAAGCAGATGGAGCGATAGGGAGAAGATGGGACCAGGGAGGTGGAAAGACACTCTACAGAGGGAGTGCTCTTTGGAATTGGACTGTTCCGTCAGGAACGTTCACATTGCAAAGGCATTGGTATTAAAATCACGCAAAATGATTTTAAAAAATGTGCCACGGAAAATTTTGAAGTCTTAGCTTCTATTGTTAGCATGTAGCCCCACAGAAAGACATTTTACATTTCTGTATGCCAGTAATGATTTCAAGAACATATGTGTCTTGAAAATCAGAAGAGAAGAAACTGTGTAGTACATAGCATGGAAAACATCAGCCCTGAAGCTGTAATAGGGGAAGAACTGTGTGCAACCACTATGATCAGGTTGTGCTAATGCTACTGTACGATCTTCTCCTCTTCATCTATTTGTTAGGCAGAGCATGTCCTAATTCCCAACACAAAGTTCCTTCTTTGGGGTGCCTACACAAGCATGCAAAGTAGATACCAGTGCTGAAGCAGTTCTGAGAGAAGACTTTTTTTCATTCTGTTGCAAATATCACTGGAAATTTTAAGTGCTTTATGTATTTATAAAGTTTCATATGAACATAGTCCTTCTGATTCAATACATAGTATGGTGAAGTGCAACACTTTCTCCTTCCGCTAGCTCACACAGACGTAACCCAGTAATGTCTTCTTTGCATTAGCCACAGAAAAGGAAGTGAATCAAGAATGTATTGCTGTGTCCATATTTGAAGGCTGAGACCAGTGAAGTTATGTAGCACTTTAGTCCAAAATGATCATTAGAAAAATATAAACCCCGTATGTATTTCTCATTACAAATAAGCCAAGCAGTACAAATCTGCTTTTCTAGAACGTATCATAGATCAAAAGTCTATCAAGTCTGACTCCAAGAAAAGAAACCATAGTAGAAATTACAAATAATATTCCTCTGTTGCTGCATGGCCTCTTTTTGAAGAGAATTTGTTCTAAATGTATATAATAAGATCTCTCAGCAGCTGATGTGGCATTTCACTTCTGAACAGTCAAGCCATCTGTGTATTAATGCCCCAGGCAGCAGCTGTAATTTCATTAGGCAAAAAATAATTTGGGTTTGCTGTCACTGATAACTGAGAATAATTCTAAAGAAAGTAAATGGACAAGCTGTATTTGTGTGGTGAAGGGGGTAGAATTAAGCTGACAGATGACATGAAAAATACACTGATTCTTTTTGGCTAGGGCAAAACCTCTGCTACCCTGCCTATTCTTAGTTTAAAACTTCTGGAAGTTGTAAATAGTGACACTGCATCTTCTGTAACAACAGTCCTTGGAGTAAATCTTCATGGTTTTGGTGGCGAGTGAATAGGTAGGGTGGTGCCCACCTCTGCTTATGAGGTGCAGACATGTAGGCATTGGCAGTGCATCGTGCCAGAGCGGTGAGGAGGGAAGGGCGGCAGCTGCACTTACTCACGGTAGCTCGAGTCAAGGGGAGCAGTATGTTTTTCTCTAGAGCTACACTGTGTTATTGGACTGTGTGGTCACAGTTTCTTCAGATCCCCATGCCCTTGATCTCAGAGGAGGGGAGTCAGTACTGCACTGGGCCTGCTTCGTGGAGTGATGGGCCAGCGAAGAAGAATTCCTTTGCCTTTGCCCTTCCATTTCCATTCCCATCTTGCACAGAGAGTCTAGAAATAATCTTATTTATTCCAGGTTTTGTTTCCTTGCTCATCCTACTCAGGCACCATAATGGAGATCTGCTGTAGTATTCTCAGAGATGATGAACAAAAATTTCCTGTCACTCAAGAAACCATTCATTTTCCCCATATCATCTCTAAAGCCTAGGTAACTTCTGCTGAAAATTAATTCAATTTATTAAATCTAAGGTACAAAAATATAAAGAAAAAAAGACTTGAATGGAATTCTCTTACTGCTAGTCTCATCTAATAGTATTATTAATCATAATAAAAAATTTCACAATGTTTTCTTCTTCTGGTGTGTGGGCACGATTCCAAGTCGTTGAAGAAATGCTGCACTGTTTGTAGTTAGGGATGTCAGACTTTTAGGAAAGCCGTTGCATGTAGGGGACCTTGCTTTCTGCTTTCATGTCTGCAACAGGAATTTAACTCTTGAGGTGGAAAGGCTCGCTGTAAGGCAGGCATTGCAATGCAGGATGACATTCCTGAAAAAGAAAAAGATTCCCTCTGTTTGGTTTCACCACTTCTACCTAGTCCTAGCCTGTATAGGCATAAAATAGATGGGGCTGGAATAGCCATGCCCTGTATGAGTGACTTCTCTTGAAGTGGGAGAATGGATATTTAGGCCCTTTATAATCTGATGCTACTAAGAAAAGAGGGCCTAATATAAATTTTAATTGCTGGTAAAGCCTATAGTAAATATTTGCAACATTATTCAACTCCCTTCCCACAGTTCTGTACAACAGGCAAAACCGTAGCAACCTCAAGTTTCAAGCCAAGATGCAGAAACACTGTCACTGAGAGAAATCAAATGCTGTGTGTACTTAACATATCGTGACCCGGGTTAAATTCCCTGTTCTAGAGGAGATGGCAAACTTGCAGTGTAGTCCTCTGCTACCTGAATCACAATACTCTTTCCCAGTAACTTTGAAAGAAGAAGAATACGGCTGTCATGACTTGATTCTTTATTATCTTGAGACCTTTATTATCTTCAATGTTTCGTAGAGATGCTTCAGACCTTGAAGAAACTACTCAGCACCTTCTAAGAGTCAAACACGGACATGTTTTTTGGCAGCTACAGAGAGAAGTAACGCGTGCCTCAATGGGTGCATATTTCGTCTTTTTCACTTCCCAGAAATACAAGATTGGTTCAGACCTGGTAAAGCAGTGAATTGTTCTCTTTCGGTTTTATTTTGACAGATGAGGAGATATCCACACTCTTTACTGTCTGGCAAAATTTGCAGTAATGCCTGGAAGCCCTGGATAAGACAGGAGCCTTATTCTACTACAAGCTCTACAGATAGATGTTGAAAAGGGTAGTCACATAATAATCAAGGCTTGCAATCCTGCATCCTCAGTCTGAGAACTTCTATATGTGCCTTGCCATACTGAGCTTAACGAGACAGCTTACCTAAGCAATGTTATGGACATGCATGTGAGCATGACTCACCCCTCTGATAGATATGTAGGTGGAAAAAAATGTCCTGAGTAAATAAGCCAAAAGGCTTAACAGTCAAAGGCTAGAGACCAGCCCATCCTCCAGGCCCTCCTTCTCTTTGAAAAACAGTCATCATTAATTACAATGGAGCACATGGAGCTCTGTTTGAAAGGGCATGGTCACCTTCACAGAGGGGGAATGACTGGTACCTGGCAGGGCAAAGCAAGGATGTTGTAACTGTACCAGTCATCAGGAATGAATCAGTAAATGGAAAAGAGAAGAGGTAGCACAGAGGCTTTTTATGCTGTGTGTTTTGCACACATACGTGACTCTTTCAATACATCAGTTAAAGGTATGCTCAGATTGCAATGTCACCTTTATGACCGCAAATTCTTTTTAGGCTGAAACATCACTAAAAGCATTTCATTTGAGAAACTCATCAGTAAATATTCATTTCTTGCTGTATTTACACAAGACTTCCCAAATACAAGGAATTTGCTTGAAAATACTTACAAAAAAGTTTTAAATCACATTTGTACAGAAGCTTCCTCTGTTCATCGAATATGCCTGCAAAAAAGAAAAAAGCATGCTGTGGAAGTTTTTTTGCAGGAGAGGACATTAAGTAATTGTGAAATAGTCCATTTGTGGAGCCTTAATTTTCCTTTAAGTAAAGAAACCCCATTTAAAGAGGCCCCTGTGTTGATTTGTATACACTGTTCAGGAGCCGGAGATTCCTGTGGTGGTGTGTTCTGAGCAGATTCTCATTTCGTGGGTGTTTATGTGGACACAATGCAGAAAACAAAGCCGTGGTGATTTATTAAATGTTTTCTGGTATGCAGGTCTCTCTTCCCTCCCTTCCTCCCCTTCCTCTGGCCAGGCAAAGGTCAGGAGCAAAACAGGCATGGAGTGGAAGAAGGAACTGTGGCGGTAGTGGCTGGATCCCCAAACAATGGCAGAAACATTACAGTTTGCCTCAAAAGACCGAAACAAAGTCACCTCACCCTCAGATATGCCTCCTCAGCACCCTCCATGTGAAGGTGGTGAGGAGGAGTGTTGTCCAGCAGGACAGGAAGGGCATTCAGTGAGTAAGAAATTTATTTGCCTTCAAGAGGAAAGCTACTAAAAACAAAAGCCCTATTTTGCCACGGAGACCGGCAGACTGCATCCTTCCCACACCCAGTTTGCCCAGGTACTTACTCATACACATGTACACTCACATCTGTCCTGGAATATTACTAAAAGAGGGATGAAATAACCAGAGAGCCAAACAAATCCCAGTTCAGCAAAGCAGCAAGTGTTTAATGCTCAGATGATTAAGCCTTCAAAGTGAAATGGGTGAGATGAACAGCCTTCGGCAAGGCACTGGCAAAAGTTTTTGGTGAAAACTATTAGTCTCAATCAAAACCCATATAATTCTTGTCATAAAAACAAACAGCAGACAGTGATCCTACATTTGAGATATGGGAAACTAAAAAAAAACCAAAACAACCAACCTGTAGGTGATGTTCTCTTTTGCCTTGTGGCAGCTCACCAGGGAGCGCAGTGTGGTGCTTTCCCACACTAGCGAGCAGTCCCTCGCACATTTGCTGTACTGGAGGGTCACACAGCACTGCCGGAGAGGGATTAAGCTGTGCCGAGATGTGGCAAGCTTTCAATGATGGACATTTTCCATACAGCCCTGTCAGTGACTATAGGGAGCTT
>NW_009647218.1:3675032-3743410 GCF_000708025.1 Charadrius vociferus | reverse complement strand
CTTGGAAGCTCTCCTGAGCTGTCAGTTTGAAGAAAAATGGAAAGTTCATCAATGGTCCAAAAATGCTTTTTGTGGGCCATCGTTGTTTATGTTGGGCTGTTCACTCCAGGGGTTATTTTGGAATGTGCTTGCATTGGGGTTTGAGGTTTTTCGGAAGAAAAACCCTGGTTTATATTTACATTTAAAATACTCTTTTTTAGAAGAAAGGGCAGAATCATTTGTTTTGTATATTTATCCAAGATGCTCTTTATTGTTATATTTCCAGTTCTTTATCCTGCTGTGCTGCTATATCTTTTTGTTTAAGTCTTTGGTCTAAAACATATGGTATGAGCCACTGAGGGATTTTATTTGTCCTTTTCCCACCTCATTCCCCCCACACCCCCCCCACCCCACCCCCCCCCAGAAAAAAAGAAGTTGAAGTAGTATTGTCTTGAGTAAAGGTCCTAATCTCAAGGAAATGACAGGATAATATGATATAGCCCCAGCCACCTACAGAACTGCTTGGACCAGAAAACTTCGGAAAATAGTGAAATCAAGAATCAAAATCATTTTCTTAGGAAAAAGAAATTATTTTAAATGCAATGAAAGTGTTTGTAAGATTTAAAATTAGAATACCATTTACCCAAGAGATTATACATCCCACTTCTTCACCACTAAGGGACCTGTTTAACCCACGGCCTGGACTGGTAATTAGAGTTCTCTTGGTAAACAGTAAGGCAGTCAGTGAGCTGTGATTTTGTACAGACTTGTGATCTTGTTTAGCAACAACAAATACAAGACATCTTAGCTACTCTACAGCTCCTAATTCCCTGTGAAACAACTTTATGCATTAATAAGTATAATTTACCAATGGATACAAGCTTTTAAGTATAATATTCATGAGTTAATATATCTAACTACTGTAAATAGAACACAAATACAGATTTCAGGCAATCAGAATGATACAAGTAGTCTTAAGAGTCATTGCTAAGTAACTACAGAAAACTTATGACTAAATAACATCCCTACTTGAAACGGAATGTTTCAAATTTGTACTTTAAAATATTAGAACTTAGAAAACGTGAGGGCTAAATCTGCTATACTACAGATTCTCTAGCATTTCTGGTGCTGCAAAGGAACAAAATCCCAGACAAAGAAGAAGGAGCACAATATCTCTGTGTTGTCCACTTTGCAGCCCCAGTATAGAAGGCATGCAATGGTCACGCTTAAGGTAGATACAAAGTGTGACGGGTTATTTCTCTGCTTCAAAGTCTTCTGGAGAAGACACAGCTAAGCAAAATTTAGCAAAGCCCTGAATAAGATTGATGTTACCTATACTATGTGTAAAAAAGGGGGAGACTAAGAAGTAGGTTAAAATATTCTTTCTTTCTACATTCTCTTCCTCTTGCCGACAGAAAACGGCTTGGTCAGAGCAGAGGGTCAGGGTCAGTGTATGCTTTTATTTTGACACAAAACAACATGGCCCATTTAAGCTTAGGGGAAAGGCATTGCATTCAGATGGATTTTTAGCACAGACCACAGAGAGGCTATTCTGTACTTTAAATTAACAAGGACATGCATTCCAAATTGTGCTCTGAACGGGATCTGGCTTTGGTGGGGAGGAGAGGTTTGTTGCTCCCACAACAAGGACTTATGAAACATTTTAATAAACAATAAGGCTTTGTCCAAAGAGAGAACTTTGACGGCCAGTATGCAGAACTCAGGTATATGCACAATACGTTCAAACTGACCCGCTGTTGTATTCCGAGAAACCATGGCAGACTAGCGGATGAAATCCTTATTTGCACAATTACGCACTTATTGAAGTGTCCTTTCCCATACTACTTTCACAGGGGGTTTAACTCCATGCCAGTCGTGTTTTCTCGTGTCTTCTATCCTAATGTGAGCATTTTTCACCCTGTAAGTAACAAGGGATCTTGTGTGGGAAAATGTTTTCTCATTGTACCTTGCAAAGAAAGGACCTCACTCTGAAAGATTACATTGTCATTAATTGCTCTAATCCTAGTTTCTATGTGTATGTGTACTCCAAGGAATACTCTCAAAATTTTATGAACCACAGTTTTAGTTTGTTCAGGTTACTGAAAAACTTCTTAAGAAAACATTAACTGTATAAAAACTGTAAATTTTATTCCTAACTCTTTTAATACAAGTGACATACAATTTAAACAATCATAAATTAGTTTTACCAGACCTCTGCACCATTCTAGGCTTTGAACACCCACATCTCCGGCCATACATGAGATACATCAGGCTCAAAAAGGCTGGAATGCAGAATCGGAGCTCTGGGTACAACAGCGTGGACATTTGCTTAGTGGTTCACATATGGGGACAGACTGTGTCGGAGGACACTGCTCTCTATCTCAGCATTGTCCTAGAAAAGAAAGAAGCAAAAAATTTCGGCTTTGTACGCTTACATGGAGACTGAAGGCCGTGGAGACTCCCTTGGAGTTTGATTCCAGATTTTGTGACTCACTAATGGTGACTTTTTCATTTTGTTTTCCAGACTATCTCATTGTTTACTTCCACTGAAGTTGCAGGCAAAATTTCCATTGACTTCAGAGGAAGTCGGATGGCGCCAGTGAGGTTCTTGTAGTTTAAGCAAGCTATCCAAATTTGTCACTAGTTTCAAGAATTTGGTTTGAAAAGTCCTTTTATATGTGGTTAATTACTGTGGTAATAAATACAGCCACTTGTATGTACCAAGATACTTTAGCTTCTCTTCATACTGTAATTATAAGTATTATCTTACCTCACTAATTAAGCTCAAATGCTCCCTTCTTACCCCTGTCATTAACAAACTGTAAAAAAACTGTCCAGAACAAAACTAAAGAAAAAATCCACTGTAAAGAGCATAATCTGTTTTTTTTTTTACTGCTGGTTTTCGTATAATGCCTCGGGGACTTCATTTGGGTGGTCAAGTAATTCTGCCTGATGAGTAATAAATGAATAATTCTACACCCAATTCTGTTTTATTCCCACTGAGTGGTAGCTCCTTGTGCAAGTAGTTCCACTTCAGTATTTAGGCATGCAGTTAATCCTAGCTATTTATATGGCTAGATACCACTCCCTGAAACAAGGGGTACAGTATTAGACGATCTGTAAAAAAGTAGAAAATAGCCCAATAAAATGCAAAAAATCCTAGGTTGGGAAGATAGACATTATATTCAAGGCTCAGACACCAAACTAATTAAAATGTTCACTTAAAAATGAAACTTCTCAACACCATGTCTTAATGCTTTTTTTTTTTCTAAATTTGAGAGGGACATTCATAAAATTCACATACCTGTTTTTTGAGTAAGTGATTTTTTTAATAGGTGGATTATCACTTCTGCCTGGATCTTTCACATAGTCGGCTACTATGGTTAACAAGAGCTTTCTTGTTACTAAGAATATTTCACTGAATGTTAAGTGTTGTTTTACATTATCTTTGAGTAGTAGCTGTTTATTAATACTAACCAGCTCTGCTTTACTTTTATTTTCTGGCAAAAATCATTTATCAAGAACCGTTCAAATTACTTCTGCTACCAATATCAACCATAGGAGCAATAGGATACATAGAGATTCGGGACACAGTGGTGTGCAGGAACTGAATATTTGAAAGACCTGTCAGGCTTTGCAATTTCAAGGAAAGAAGATTGTTTATTTGGAAAAAAAAAAAAAATAGACATTACTGTACCTTCTGGGCACTCACTCCAAAACACATTGGTGGAAAATCTAGAAAGAATTCCTTTATTAGTGGTTTAACTAAAAACAGAGTTTGGCAGCTAATCTTCTAAAAAACCTAAACAACATCAACTATTTTCTTCCTCCTCTGGAGCCGTACTTGGGAGAGCAAAATTCAGGATGTGAAGTAGGTATGCATACATTTTGATACATGCATACTCTGGCAAGGCTTTTTTAGAAAAATATCACTGCAGCTCAAGTTCAACAAAAAAAAAATTAACAGTTCAGTCTAGGAGTTTTGTCTGCTAGTATTTAGGAGTAGGATTTTGACCCCTTTATTCAAGTTAATCCATCAGAATTGGCAGTGAGGTTTAGTCAGCATCAGTGAAAGCTGGAGCAGGCAACAGAGGCCCCTGGGTCAAAGCACCATGGGAAACATATTGCTTGTGTGTTTTGTTACCCTTGTAACCTGGCTGGGTTATAACTGCAGGTAGAAAACACAGTCAGCCTCACTTTACATAAATATTTAAGCATCATAAAAAGTGTTACAGCTGAAGATTGTTTCCAAACCCTTCCCTATTTCGTAGCGCATGCAGGCATTTGTTCATACACAGCTACATAACCGTACACGCTGATACACGGCGCAGTCTCAAAGGGTCCTGCCGCAAATTTCCTTTTGTTGGGAACACCTTTATTATTATTTTTTCAGACTTCAGTTCAGTTTACTTAAGAAACAGAGATCCTTACTGCCACTTCTGGCAAATTAGAGAACAGCACCTTAGCCTCTGATTTCACAATCAGTGGAAGGAATTTTGGTTCAGGCAACTGCCTGTCTCGTTGAACTTCAGAGACTACATTCTCCTCTGCCTATTCTCAAGCACTTTAAAAATTAAATTTGGAAAAGCTCATGCAGCTTTGGCTGGCACAGTTTTGGCTCTGCATTGTGAGACTGAGTGCTACCCTCTTGTCTTGGTTGCTTCTAATAAAAAAATTCCCAGAATAAATCTCAAGAACTGCCAGCAAGCATGATTTAAAAGCAAAATATGACAATATAAAAGGAAATCAAGTATGTTTTATTGTGCCTTAAGATAATTTTCCATCAGAGTAAATTTTTTAATACTGCTTTATGTCTCGGGGCAGCATCAACTTTGAAAAATATATTATTCATACTCTTAATAATTCATAATTATAATAATACAAAGATTAGGAATGACAATTTTATATCAGACAGGATAAGGATAATTCCCAGGAAGCAGATGCATTTGAGGACTGCTGCAGTAACCGGCACCTCTGCATTAGCTCTAGAGATACCTTACTCAGCCATAGAAAATACACATCAAAGAGATAATGAAGATCCTGTTTAATATTGCAATAATAAGGGAAGATAAAGTAAACCAATGACTCTCCAATGCTTCTGGGCAGGCACTATCTTTCCATAGCACAATTCTCCAGAAGGGCCCCTTCTTTGTCATCTGACAAACTGTCTCAATGGAATGGGGGAGAGCACAGCTACCAATCTCTGACACGCGCAAGATATACTCCTTGTTTTGGGATCTACCCCATGGCCTGTTAAGCTCTTGTCATGAAGCTTTGGTAGTTTAGCTTATCCAGTGTGATTTCTACCCAATATTTTAAACGTTTAAAGCGCAGACTGTATACCTATACCTATAGGGGATTTTTTGCTGTCAAGTATGAACTGGGGATGGGTGTGGGGAAAAATCTTTCCTTCTCTAGTGCTTTGTTTTCTTGCTGAATTCACTGGGAACAGCAGAAGTTCAGAAACTCTGAAAACAAGCCTCTGTTATTTAAGCTGCTTAAACTGTTGCAACTCTGAATCTTGTTGTCAAAGTGCATTAATTCAAATTAGCATAATAAATTGTACGTTTTGGGGTTTGGCCCAAGAGAGCCTTTAAAGTCTATTTGCTCTATGGATTCCTCAGATGCTAACTATTACAGTTTGTTCCTGTAAAGTAGTCTATGAATAGAACAGGAATGAGGAGGGTTTGACAAGAAACAGAAGTATGTAATACAAAACACCAAAATGCTCACATTCTCCCTCACCTCCACTAAGGGTTTCTTCTTTTTTCCCCCACTCAAGAAAGTAGAATTCTGGAGCCCTATATAAGCTTTTCTATAAGGGTAGCAGTTGATTCATTTAGGAGAGAGAACAGAAACACTTCTTTTTTTCCCAGAGATAACCATAAATCTCAGTAGAAGGCATCAGTTCCAGCTCACTGTGCCACAAGGCTGACTTTTGCATTTCACTGGTTTCTTTGAAGTCCTCTGAGCAGATGAGGGAAGTGATCTGAGACATAGCCGTGCCCTGTGATGAAACCCATTTTTTTAGAGTTCTGAAGGCATCCTCACAGAGCGTGTGAACCAGTCACACCATTCTTCTGCTCATTTTAGATGGTGGTGCTTCTGTTAAAGATGCTACCAATGTCTTGAGTGATCTATGCTGACTATCTATTATTTTTCCTAAAGAAAAAGATGCACGGCATGAAATTATTTGAATTTTGATGTCCACACCTATTGTACAGTGCTGCTGTCAGCTCCAATGGGAATAGAGATGTTATAACCACACTGTTCTACAAAAGAAAGGCAACTCAGTTTTAAGGTCTATGTGCAGGAACACGAAGGCATAGCAGTACTAAAGAAATAATGACATAGAAACTAACCAAAAAAACCATAGTTAAAGGAAAGGTACTATGCAGTAGTTTCATCTTCTGAAGATTCACTTTGGTGCTGTGGAAACTAAAAGATGTGGGTATTAATGGAACAGAACAAATAAGACTGGGAGAGATGCACAGACCCTGAACAACCAGGGTAAAATTTATAAATAGGCACCCAGCAAGCCAGTTGCTATCTCCTAATATCCTCCCTTAATAAACAGCAAGAGGACAAGATGCAGCACATTACGAAGGAAAATCCTGTTCTATTCTCTGTCCTAGGAAGTGCACAGTATTAAAAGATGCATTTAACTATAAACAGAGCTTTTTAAAACGAGACATTATCCTCACATAGACACGTCCAGAAAGAAAGATGAAGGAAACATTTGTGCAGCCACTCAGATTATCTGTATGTTTGAGAAGGAAGAAATCTCTGCTGTCCTTCACATGAATAAATAACAATCACGATCTGATGCCTAAAATTCTGTCACAGTTATAAATATTTTATATAAAAATATTTCAAAGCAGGTGGTGCTTCATCTAAAAATATAAAGTAAATGTGATTTCATTTCAATGAGACACAAAACATAATTGAAGACATTAAAATGAAATGTAGAAAATCATTTGGGGAAGCTGGTTCAATTAGAATGACATCAAAGAGCCCATTACTGTATCTCAAGTTAAGTAAGCATGCTGTCACTCTAACAGACTGGTTTTAATTTGTTCAAACCACTCTGTTGGGATGATTTATATGCCAATATTTCTGGCAAACACATTTAGAAGAGTTAATTATCTTTCCTGAAAGGCACAACAGGTTTTCGTTGACAGAACTGAGGTGCAGATTATCTACATATACGTTCAATAACTTTGAACAGGCTATTTAAACTGGATATTTAAATTGAGCACCTCCAACCCAAATCAGAATCTATCACTTTCAGTTTTAAAAAGGCCTTTCAACTTTCTTTTTTTTCTCATCTTGCATGTTCCATTCACTGCTTAGTTCTGGAGGAAATTTATGGGATGGAATTTATGGGATGGACTGAGAGCCATAGTTACCCCACAGGAACAAATATTCGGCAGTAGCTTGCTGCCCCTTCAGCCGCACCAATGCAACCCTTTACAAGAAGGGCTAAAATTTTTTTCTTTTTTCTTTTTTCTTTTTTTTTTTTTTAATGTAGATCATTTCAGTAATTCATCTCGCTGAGTAGCCCCACATGCTGCCGTTCTTGTGCAATGAGGATGAGGTTTCTCGACAGCTTAAACCAATCTAAACCGGTTTTGCCGCCATCCTCCCTCCCTTTCTCTTGCGATCTCCACCCCTCTTACTCCGGCCCTGATGGTTCCCAGTGACTCGGAGCTGGTTCAAAGGGCTTTACAGAAACCTATTAGGGCTTTTCTCTCAGTGCCAGGGGTAGTACAAGAGAGGCGGTGGGGGAGCCAGAGCAAAGTATTAAGATGAGACCGTGGCTCCGCTGACTCAGATTGGTTTAATTTGTCACAGAAGCGCAACCTGAGGGTATGGTAAACACTAGCATGGGGGGATACAAGGCGCCAGGGCAGAGGGGGAGACTGGAAACTTCTGAAGCCAGCTTTTCCAGCAGTGCCAACGTCTTGAGTAATTTCAGCCACAGGGCTAAGATTGGCATAGGTGGAGCCTGTAGCTGCTCACAGTATGTCCTGTCACAGCTGGGCCCCCTGCATGTCCCCACGCTGCCTGTTGCAGTAGGGGAGGGAGTGGCGGGAGGCAGAGGACCAGCAGATTTGCCACAGCTATGAGACGGTCCTCTGAAGGAAATATTCAGACAGTTTTCAGATTCTTTCCCTCTCCTAAGTAACAAACTTATTAAAGACCCTGCCTGTTATATCACTTTACGAGTTGGATTGCTGCTTGTCTTTCTACTCTTCCAGTCATTGCATCTGCAGCGTATTAACAAGTATTAACAGCTAACCCTATTACTTGGATTCTTTCTTAGGGTGATTTCTTAGTGGGATAGTTTTTGTGCCTTTTGTGAGCAGAACTGCAGAGCAGAGTGAACATTTGGGACCTGCATTGACCCCGTAAATGGTATTCATGTTAAAGCAGAGAAAATAGAATCAAGCCAGCAAGGGTAATGTCACGTCTGATCAGTGTGGGAGGACCACAGGTTCCCTTTACAGACATAGCACTGTTAGAACTGATTTGCAATGAGGTTTTTAAACCCTCTACATTTAAAAACAGAGATTGCCCCATAGTCTGAATTTATGCCTTCAGGGGATAGTAATTTGAGAAGAATTTCAGGACTGGAAGGGATTCTCAGAAATTTCCTAGACAACTCATCAGGGACAAAATCAACAGTGTCATGGAGGAATTAATTATGTTCCCTACAAATTAATCTAAAACCATAGGGAAGAAGAAAAAAAAAGCACCAAACAAAACAAAACCAAACCCAAAAAGATGGCAATTATATAAGTTGTTTGTCTTGGCACGCATCCCACTCTATGTAATTCCATAGGAGCTGCCAGAGAGTTTATAGAAGGTTCAACATTTTTATTTCAATCCTTTTGGCTCATTTCAGAGGACAGTGACCTGTAAGCAGCATTATGAATGCTTACTCAGAAAAATGTCTGAAATACCACTGTACACTCCAGCTGTTCAAATGAGAAGGAAGAATGATTTAACTGCTGGCCATGACCAAACGTGGATGACAATAGCTAATGTGGGATTCCCATCTCAGTAGAAATTTACCTCAGCATCTGCGACATTCAACAATAGCAGGAAATAGTGGAAACCAATAGCAGGATTTCCTTTGACAATTCACTTTTATTCTTTCTTCCCTTAAATCCCTTTATTCTTGCCTAGTAAAAATTGTATACATCAGAGGCAGCTGGAGGGAATGCAACTTCAGGCCTGAAAACACTTCAATCCATCAGCATAGAGGTGCGGCAGCTGGTCAGTCTGCTGTCACACAGGAAGGAAGCCATAGCCTTCGCTTTGAGTCACGAGAAGCAGCCAAGGAGGGAAACGTCCATGCTTAGATGGTGGATACAGTAGGGTCAAGCTCTGGAGGAAAGTTGTGTGTAGAAGATACCATCGTGCAAAGCTGCTCGGTCACCAGTTTCCAGCAAACACCAATGTATATCTATGTTCACAACAAGAAACAGATACTGTCTGTATCTGCACTAGCAAGTGATGGATTGTAATAGGAGCATACCTTTAGAGAGAAAAAGTTGTTCCAGAGGATCCAGCTTCTCCACTTTGCTCATTGCAGAGGATTTTACTGCAGACCAGTTCTAGTCTGACCTAATGGGTCTGAAGTGGTGTTAGCGCATGAGGAGACTGGATGGATCTCATCTTCTCATTTGAAAGCTCTCCAGTTTGGTCCACATTGTAATGCGATCTTGGAGCAAACAAACTGCAAAAAGTGGGCATAACAGGAGACTCATTTCAGAAGTTAACTCCTGATATAAACTAAAATGATAATGCTGACATTCTTATAGCAGCTGTTCTTCCTCTGCTTTACTAGTGAATAGGTTGTGAGATCAATATCCTGATAACAGGCCGAAAGGAGATATGCTGACCTTGCAAAGGAATTAGCAGCGATGATCCTTGGAAGGACGAATCCTGTCACTCCCCCTGGGGTCACATCAGAGGGGTGACTTCTGCTCAGGAGTTGTGGGATCACAGCAAATCTACTGCTGAGAATACCTGAGCAGCTACGGCATGACACAAGCTCTCCATGACAACCAAAACCACCTGTGTGAGAGTGTATATACTTTAACCACATAATATATCTCCAGTTAAAGTCTCTCCTATCCATCACCTTTACAAGCTTTTTGAAGTTTCTTAAGAATGAAGGCTAAAAAAATTTTCCCCAGACAAGAATATCATGTTCAGAGCTGGTGAAAATAAATGTGCTCTTTCTGTTCCTTTTCTTGTCCAGAACTTATTGTGGTGCGTCGTAGTAGTACAAGCACAACCAACAGAAGGAAGTTGAAGGATACTGAATCAGCTCTTGGTTGGCTGCCTGGCTTCCTCTGAGTTAGCAGCAGGCTCCAAAGAAAACACTTGGATGAGTTCAGAAAGACTACTGTGAAGAAAAAGGTCATTTGCAATAGTGTCTTCTACCCACTATCAAGCAGTACTAAGCCCAAACCTTTGGAAATGCAACTCATTTATCTTCAGAAGGCTACAGGAGAAGTCGAACTTTTTGGAGGAAACATGAAAAAAACAACCTGGCAAAACTCATGCTGTGCCCATCCTGCTGACACATGCCATACAAGAAGTAAAAAGGAAGAGGCTTATCTTCTTACACTCTCACCTGGCTATGTCTGACTATGTGCTGTACAAAATACAGTCAAACACCCAGAATGTTATCAAAACAATATTAATGTTCTCAGCTGTATATACATAGGGAGAAGAAATCTAGAATTATGGCCAAAATTCCAGCTTCAACCCATACAGTGATACCCAAAGACTTCCTTTAAAACACTTTGGATACTTATATATATAGGAATAGGTGGGCCTAGTTAATCATAAGAAATCCATCCAAATCTGCATTTCCTGATTTAGCAAGTTCGTTTTTGTGTAATTTTTTTTTTCCACACAGATAACCAGCTGACTAGTTAACATTAGAGTGTTAGCTATTGTCATTATTTCTTCACTGAATGCATGTAAAGACACACATTTATGTTCTTAATGCATCATACATCAGGGAAATTAAAACCAAACCAATAAACAACAAAAAAAAAGAAAAAAAAAACCACAAACCCCAGGATCAACTGACTTTGGGACAAAACCTCATTGATTTTACTGGAGCTGAGATTTTCCTGTGGTCCAACAGCAAAACAGGGAATGAGACCAGATCTTTCGTTTAGTCTTTTCTTTCTGTCTTGCTGTGCCAATAACCTGATATTTGACTCTGCTGCTAGTGTCTAATATGTTTCAACTAGCGTGAGTTTCATTGTCATAAAAAGTCTTATTTTAAGAGGTGTTATTTATTATTATTGTTATTATTATTTTAGTAAAAATCCATTTTGCAATGTCTATGAAATTGCATCATGGTCCCCTGGCCCTTCAGAGCTGAATGTTACTAAGGCAATACTCAAATGACCATTCTAATTCCTTTTAAAAAATAAAACTTTCTCCGTAGTGCTACATCCCTTGCTTTTGAACATTTCCCTAACTGATGACTTCTGAAAATTTCCAAAGTAGGATTAAGTAACAAAAATGGTGAATCTGTGGGTTCGATATCTATCAAAAGAGAAATCTTTATGTGTTATCAACTTCAATCTTTTGAACAGAAATATGGTGTTCTTGGGTTGGGAGGAAAAACACTGGGAAAATTAGCACACTGGGACTGAAGCACGTGTACAAACATAAGCACACACTTCACTGTTAAGTCACCCTCTGCAATCTAAATTTGATTAATAAAAGCTGTTTTCTTCTATCAATGATCAAAGCTTCTATTAAAACTGAAGGGCTTATGTAAAAATGGATGAAATTGCAATCCATAGCCTCAAGGAACACCTCCAAAGTGCGCATGTGCATACACTCACACACACCGTCACCTTTCAAAATGTTTGTAGCTGGCTGATCTCAGAGCAGATCTGTGGATATCTCAAATCTCTATGATTGTACTGAAATTGGAAACTTCATTAAAGGGCTTCGAATGAGAAAATGGGAACATGTGGCCAAACTCTCCTCTCACACTCACATCAGTGCAAATTAAGACTAATACTGCATTAATTTTTTTGACAAGTTGCAGAAGTTTTATGAAAGAATCCAGTTTCTGGTAAACCCAAGGCTTTTGCAAATTTGTGTTTAGCCTGACAAAACATTTTGAACAGGAAAGCATTTTTGGCATTTTGCTCAGAAATATTTTTATTTTGAAACTAACTTTTTTTAACATAAAAAAGTGTTAAACAAATCAAAAGCAAACACAAACTTTATGGATTGTTTCTTTGTCCTTTCTGTAAATGGGGAAATCTTACATCAGTTGTCAGTTCAAATTTCTGTACTGAAAATCAAAAAAAAAGTAAACAGACAATTTAATATAGTGCCCAAGTCAGTTCAACACCGTCCTGACTACAGGAAAGTAATAATGCACTCTCCATGGGTCAATTTTGTTTAAACCATAAAATCAATTAATATTTTCAGATTTTTTCATTTCACTGATGAGAAATGGCCTCCAGCAAATTTGATAAATTCCTTAAATATTTCTTGTATTTAAACAAAGGAAGTTACAAGGAGCTTTACAGAAAATTCACACACACTCTTGATTAAAGACAACACATTCCCACTTTTCATTGCCTGAATAGCACAAAGTAACCATGTAAGGTATACTCAGTTCATTCCAATTTATCTTCCCTTTAATTTTCCATCTCCCTCCTAGGAAGGTTCAAGGGGGTCTTAACATAAACCATAAATCAAAAGCTAAGCTATATTGCCATTTATGCTTGCAATAACCTTTCGATAATACGGTAATGAATGTTTTGTTGCAAATAGAGCTCAGTGCACTCATCCAGACCCAACCAGCCTGCATTTCCAGCTCTGACAGAATACCTAATGTTTCACATCTGGCTAAAAGGGAGGTAAAATGGCAATCCTTGAGCTAACCCCTTTTCAGTTGAAATGACAATTCATTTTCTCTGCTCGAGAACAGAAGCAGATGCCTCTACTGAAAACTGTGCTAGCTATGAGGGCAGGTTTTGTGACAGGCCCATCTCTGCAATTCCCTTACTCCTGCAGACTCAGTTTATTTACTCCGTGTTGACAACTTTCAGACTTTTTCAGTCTAAGCCTGGTTTGTATTGGTAACAAAAAAGTGAACTGTTGGGTATGCAATTTTTTCCATCTGAGCTTTTTAAAAGCATCATAAAACTATAAGTATTACTAAATTCTAGCTTTAAGATTTTTCCTCTTTAGCTTAAACTCCAGTTCTGGTAAGATATAATTTTCATACACTGACAGTTTGTTTACAGAAGACTCACTGTGATTGTCTGACCCTCCTAGTAATATTTATCATAAAAAAACTTTAAAAAGAAAACGTGTACGCCCATCAGCTTACCAGGGAATCACACAACATTCTTGATTACTGAGGAGTTGTTAACATACAGGATTGATGTTATGTGTATGCATACACACCCACTTTGCCTTGTTTACTTGAGCAATCTTAAACGCTATGATGACTATTTATCAGTATTACTTGATAACCAAGTCAAAGAGCTGTTCCAGTGTCCTCTAAAGTCAACAGAAACCTTCCTACTCTTTGAAGTATTACATCTTGATTTCTTTTTGTCTTTGGAAAGTATTTGGAACTTTATCTTCTATGCTCAGTCTTCCCTGAAATATAGACTATTTAAGGGTTAAATAGCCCCATGAACTATAGCATGGACCGCTCTCTGCGATGTTTTAAAAGCTGGTGAAATATCTGCTCCCACTGTGATTTCATTTGCTTAGTTATCTATCTATCTGTCTAGGTTAGACTGATAGATAGCTACCCAGATTAGACAAGTAGGTATCTAGGACGAGGGGAGGGAGAGAGTAAAAATATCAGTCCTAGATGAACAGGATGGATTAACAGCAGCATTATTAGCAGTATTTGTTTCGTTTGGGCACAGGAAAAACACCTAAAAATCCTCTCTTTGACAGAGAAGTTGAAGAAAGACTACAGCTTCGAGGTGCTAGTTGGCTTTTACCAGACAAAACGCCTGTTGAATATTGTTGTCACACAGATAAGTCACTGGGAAAAAGCAGGAGTGAAGTCATAAAGATGAGTTATGTCTTGCCGATTCTCATAAGGAGAGAAAGGATATTGCCAGGCCACTGCTATTAACGAGTTCTTAGACCTTTCCCGCACACTGTGAAGGACTAGGTCATTGTGTTGGAGCTGCAGTGCATTTCCTTCCCAAACCTGAGGCAGGAAACAGGAGCACAAGGGAACAAAAGAAGAAAAAGTCCTGAGATAGTTCCATTATAACCACATGTGATACTGCAAAATATTTCCCTTCTCTTCCTCCATAAAAACATCTAAATTAAACTAAGCTATGAACCTGGACAAGAAGCGGTCTTCAGTCCTCCTTGGAGTTGCCCTCTTTTACTCCATGTTCAAACTTCTGTCATATGATTGGTATTACTTATTCTTTCCTTTCCTGCCCAGCAAAAAGCCTGAAGGGCCTGACGAGCCAGCCAGGAAAAAGACACAGAGAGATTGTTAAGTTACCAGAAAACCCTCCTGAGTAGCTCCTTTTCATTTTAAAGGGGATTCAATGGATTTATTGCTTAAAAATATAATTTGTTAAAAGTTGTTTTTCTTTTTCTCCTTTTCCCTGAGCAAAACATTAGTGCTCATTTTTTCCCGGAAAGCTATCCATGCTAGTCTACCAACTGAAGATTAATAAGGCACTGTTATTGCTAAACCAAAGGCACTAGAAGAATGCTTGCACTCCAAGCCTCCATTGACTCCAGTAGGCTTTGTACTGGGACCTCTAGGGGAAACTTAATATGAGACTAAACAGGTTTTCCAGTAATCACATTTCTTCATTCTTCCTAGTGCAATAAGACACACCAAAGATCACTCATTATTAACCAAGAACCTTTTTTGATTTCCAAATATATTTTTCCCCAGTTAAATGCATATATAAATAGCTTGAGGATACACTTTAATAGTTCCCCTCAGTATCAATCATTAAAACACCAAAAAAAAATTAATTCACACTTCCACTGAAATGGTTAAATGCTGAAATTTAAAAAGGATCTTTTCATAACAGGACTGGGAGTATTACCTCTGGGCTAATGCATACAGTAAAGGAAATTAAAAGAGGCTGCAAAGCAAAAGTAAAAGTAGAGCTGGCTCTCACTGAAGTCAATGGCAAAATTCCTTTAAAATGCAGTAAGACAAGACCAAGCCCCAGAAGCCTGGATTCACTACAAAGCCAAGGGAGATTTTAAAACATAAGCAATAAAAATAAGGAACAGCAAAACAATTATTAATGCCATGAAGGTAGAAATCACACCTATTAATATTTAAAATGCTTCTCCAAATGCACATTTTAAATTTTTTTTTTTTTAGAATTAGTATGCGTGTCATTACTACAAAGCAAGGATCTATTTTCTTCGTCTAATTGTGTTTTTTCCTTCACAGTATATATCCAGTATATATGCATTCGTATTTGTACATATCTTTACCATGTGTGCCGGCAGAGAGGGAAGGACCATAGTTACATGGGCAGGAAACAGAAAATGTTCCATTTTCCAAGCTTATCCTTGCCTTCAAATCATTACAATGCCAGATTTTATCAGGAACGCTGCTTTAAAAAAATTAAAGAGAATTTCGGTTCCAGATGGGGTCTACAGTGATGTTACAAAGATAATATAAGGAACAGAAAGTGGAAACAGATGTGTCATTTTTGCAGAGATGGATTACATTAGTGTAAAACTCTCCAAATGTTATGTGAGTTGTGACATCTGCAGCAATATTTTTGGACCTGGGTAGATCTCTTCCCCTCCCCCTGTGGATTTCCTGGTTTGGATGGTCATTTCTTTCTTTACAGCTTCATAGATTGTAAGGGACCATCTAGCCTGACCCTTTCACAGACTGCAGCACTTCCCAGAAGTAATTCCCAAAACAGGCTTGCCTGGAATTGCAGCAATAGACAACCCATGACTACACTTGCTAGCCCTACTAACATTTTTTTTGTTGCTAGACTGAAAAGCTGAAACCAAACTTCTCAGCAGAGCCATCCTCTGAGCCTGCTCACAGGACTGTCATTGCTTTTGCAGTCATTAGCTCCTCTGTTGCATTGCTGTAACTTTTTATTCTTGGGTTAATGACCTTCCTGTATGACACTAAATTATTCTCTCTCACTCTTTTTTTGCATCAGTACACTGCGCCCTTCTTTTTGTATCATCCCCTTTGCGCCCAGTCTCAGTGACCTCTGAAAACCCTATCAGAAATAACTTTCATATTTTCTTTTGTATCAGTGATGAAAATGTTACCAATGTAAAGGCCAAGAACCACCTGTCCTTTTATTAATGACAGCTCCTCTGACATGCTTACAATTTGAGACCACATGCTGAGGCTTTAATCTATGCTGTATTACTGATTGTCCCTTTCATGTCTTGACCAGAATGCCACATGCCAAAATGCTTTGGTGCCATTGTCTTTATCAAGCAAACTTATCTCATTTTTTTTAAAAAATAAGATATCAAAAGCTGTTTTCTGTAAACCCATGTCAATTGATGCTGACACTAAGACCTTCTGTTCATTTTTCATGTAAAAGTTCTTCAGCACCTTCCCACAATTCCTCCAGCTATTGGGGTCGCCCTCTGGATCTTTTAAAATATTGGTAAGGGATTAATTTTTCCCAGTTCTAGATGAGAAATATTTAGAGGGAGGTTTATCAAGCCAGCTAATTTTAAAATACGTAGTTTGAATAGGATGTGTTCGATGTCCTTCTTAAATACTGGATTACTGATGTGAATATGTCTCTTGGCTCTTTCTCTGTATTCAGGACATGATAACTTACTGAGCAGTTCTGCCCCTTTGTGTCATTATACACAATTCTACCACTTTCTTTTAGCAACGGAGCAACACAATTGTAAGATTTCTTAGTATATTTTAAAACCTCCCTCTTACACTCTAGAAGTAATCTGGAGTTCTCCCTTTGTGTGCTTTTTTTCCCCCTTAACAAGTGTTGAATGATTCCCACCTTCTGACTCGTACCACTATCAAATTTGGCTTTCTTCCATTTTTATATAAATATGCATTTTTGCTGTTCATTTGGGTTTTTTAGGTTTGGTTTGTGTGTGTGTGTTTCACATCTATCTGTTTCCACTTTCCCTTTGAGCCAGGGTTTTGTTTTGTTTTGTTTGGGTGGTATTTTTTTTTTAAACCAATATGGCCTTCTCTCTCAATTGTGGCTTTTGGAGCATTCGGTAAAATATTCCTAAGCAGCTCCCAATTATCATTCACATTTTTCTGTTTAAATGCTTTCTCCCAAATGATTTAGCTCTTAATTGTTTTCAGCTTTATGAAACTGCTCTTTCAAAGCACTAAGAGAGGGGGTGTGTGAAAATTTTTTTTACAGTTTTTGCTAGTTTGAACAGTGTTTTGCTTTCATATACCTAATATAATACTGCTGAAGATGCGTAGCTAAGCATTAACTATAGTATTAACTATAGTATTAACACTGGGTTTGAATTTCCCTTTTACCTATCAAGGTAAAGTGTAGTAGAGGGCTCAATATCCCAGAAACATTTTCAGAATTAAGAAATGAGTAAAAAGAAAACCCTGCAACTTTTATAATGTTGAAAGTAGGCATTTAAAGCACCAGTCATCACGGTCTGTCCTGTCACTTGGTGCTGCAATATTCATACGAGAAAAGCAAAATTAAAAACAGGGTTTGATTCATAATTTGTTACCAGATAAGTAGATAAATCTTCTTCCTGCAAGTCTGGTCAGATCTTTTCAAGAGACATGCTCACCACTGCACTTCACGCTTCCACCATTCCTCTGAAATGTTCCTCAATTATCTTGACTTTTGCTGGATGCTTAGTGAAAAGGCAGGCAGGATTTTCAGTAGAACAACCATCTCTTTAGGGAGCTGGGGGGAATGGGGTTTGAGAGAGCAACAGTGCATCAGTTTCTATATTCAATCAATCAAGTTTATATATTCAAAAGAAAAATACAAGAAAAAGTTTGATTTTTAAAATGCCCTAAGTGCTCGACTATATCTGATTAGCAGATCAATAGTCAAGCTGTGTCATCAAGCTGAGTTCACATATGCTTCAGTTCACTCAGAAGAATTACAACTGGATGAAAATAATTTCTTTTTTATCCAATCCCAAATTTTTAAATCAATTCAGTGGTAAAATGGGAAAAAATAAGAAACACTGACAAAGAATTACAACCTTCTTTGTGCTTGTAGTCAAAGTTAAATACATTCGAAACTGATATTCATTGCTGACCCACAGAACAAGCACAGAAATTTCTCCCAAGTGTTACATAATTCAATTATGGGCTTTGTTCAATGATTCAGAGTACACTTTAGATCATTTTTCCAATGAGCTCCTTAACTAAATAATCACTATTCTCTTCTTAACAGGATTAAAAGATACGCAGTAACTCACATGAATTACAAGAGAATTAGTTGAAGTAGTCACTTTAAGAAATCCAGTGTGGAATAAGCAGAAGTGATTTGGATGCCAAGATCAATTTCCTTATTATTGTAAGGGAGCTGGTGCTTCTGAAACTAATGGCACTGAATTGAAAGACTGTCAAATTTATACTGCCAAAAAGTTTTAATAAATTAGCTGGAAGGGGTGAGGGATGGTCACTCGTGGGAGGTATGCAAAAACAAGTAGCCTTCAGGTTTCATGACATATCAAAAGTGTTTCCAGACCACTTTTAGGTATGTGGTTTGGATTCCCCTTTTGACATAATCAAGTACATCTCTTAGGTGTTACGTGTTTTGTCCGTGCCTGGTCGGTAACAATGCTCAGGAGTGGACCTGGGCAGTTGGGGGAGGGACAGTGTTTGTTTTACAGTGTAGGCACAGAGATATTTATTCTTCAGTGGCAAACACATTGACACATCAACCACTGTGCTGAATGTTCCCAGTTGAGAACCATTTCAAGAATAAGAGCAGACTTAGTCTGGTCAGTCGTTTCTATTTTGTGTACCAGAAGAAAGGCAAAAAATTTTTCAAAGCAGTTAGTCTTCATTTCATTTATCATGGCAAGAAATGAATGATTTAAACAGGTAAGCAGAAAAGTTCAAACAATGGCTTTTCTCAGTTTGATGACTGATTTGAAGGAAACAAAGCCGTGCAGAGAGGTTAGAAATAAAAATCATGTTTTGGCTGAAAGTAAAAAAAAAAAAGGTTTTTAAAAGAAGGTGTCGCAGACTGAAAGGAAAGTTTGATTTAGAGAGAGAGTAATTCCTTCGAAGTGTCTGTAGTAAGAGCCACAGAAACAAAAAAGAGATTTATGAAGAGTGGTTAACCCTTTCCCCTAATAGCTCAACAAGTAAAATAATGCCCACACCTATAGGGACATTGGCTCCATTTATTAAGGAGTTTAAAATCTACACCACCCAGTTCCTTAATAAATGTCTGAACAACCAAGCTGTAGACTGGTATTGGAGAGAGTATCCTCAATCTCTCATTGCTTTTCCTCAGTTCATATTAAATTACAAGGTACTAATTGGAAATAAACACATATCAGAAATATGTTTTTCCATCTCCCAAGATGATGGACCTGATTATTAGGTTGGAAAGTAACATTCTCTGTGTTTAAAATAATATTCAGGTAAAGCAAAACACCACTGACAGAAGAGGGCAGCCTGCATCAGGATACTTTAGAGATCATTCGAGCACTCTTGCAAGTGCAGTGTATCCATTTCATGTGTGCAATGCTGTTAAAACTCTTCAGAGTTGAAAAGTGCTCAGTATCTAAACCTCCCACTTTCTAAAAAACTCCTTTGACTTCTGGCTATTATTCACAAGACTGCTAAAACCCCTTCTCCCAAACAGACACCCACTGCCAGCATGTGAAGATGAATCCTACACCATTATTGCATATTAGGAACCCTAGAAGTTACATGGCCAGAAATAAAACTTTCAAAGAACCAAGGCAAGAAGAAGTCTAATTTCTTGACCCCAAACATCATTAAGCAGAAGGCAGACTACTGTCAGGAGTTTAATCAAGCCAGATGAGCTTCTGGTGCACACCCAGTCGTCATCTCAAGCGACCAAGAATGCCTTTTTGCCAGTCATCACTGGGAGCTGTTGCATCAGGTATGCTCCCAGGGGTTGGATCAGATTTCCAGCTCTCCATCCTCTACATGTGTACCGAAATTGCAACTTAGCTATTATTGCAAATCTTGCGGGCCATGCAATTATCTAAAGCTTTGCAGTTATCAAAGCAAATTACCGTCTCTGCATACATAGATGTGTTAAGAAAGACCAAGTAAAACCATGCAATATTCTCCCAGGCTTCTGCTAGATTTCCATCTGCCAGCTGTCCACTGGAGCTCCACCTTATGCTGCGTCTCTGCACTACTGAGGCCAAGTGCAATGGTAGATGGTTCCTCCAACACCTACATTATTAACACCAGCTCAGGAGTTTTGCTTTACACTGTCTATTTCCATTTTATAGTTATTACTGTCAGTTCCTAGCTCCCTTGAGAATTACCTTCCTTCCTTAGCAGCTGCATGCTACATGGTGGCACTAAGAATCCCAGTTTTTCAAAAAGGGAGTAAAAGGATGCTCTTAAGTATATTTAGAGGTTCCAGTTACCTCCTCAGTAATAAAGCAGCAGTATGATTGAGGACAGGAGAAGTGATAGGGGAGGGAAGGGAATGGAGACCTCCGATGATGGAGAGATACAAAGAGCAAAAGAACAAAATATATATACATACATACAGATATACATAAGCAAATAACAATGGAAACAAGTAAGAAGACAAAATGAACTGAAAATAGAAGATTCAAATAAATGATCGTAGGGAAAAAAAAAAGACCATCAAAGTACAAGAAACCGTTCAATCAAACACATTTGTAACAGTCGGGCTGAAATTAAAAGTGAAAAAAAAAACCCTTTTTCAATTAAAAAGTTCAGTTTAGAAAATGCTTTTTCTCGGGAAAATATTACATTATGAAACTATTTATTTTTATTGCTTTTAAAAGCTGTAAGTTTTCTGTCCTCTTTTTTTCTCTTTTTTTTTCTGTGAATAAAATGCTCTATGAAAAGGTATTACAGTTTTTCTGTCAATGCAGAAAAAAAATAAATGCTTAGCTCCACTGAATTAAATGGCAAAACTGTTTATGACCATTTTGGTACAGGGATGTCAACCATGCTTTTACAAAAGGTACAAGCAGAACATTTCCAACCTGGTCAGGCCACTAAAACCTGAGACGTTATAACAAAAGGAGAAAAAATACAGCAGATTGAAAGAGTTTAATTAGGAGATCCTGATGGACTGTGCCAGCTTTCCTCCTATTCAAAATTTAATCTGGTGTAAATCTGAAGCTGACATGGATAGAGTAATAATGATTAGGAGAAAATATAGAGCAAATGCCCTTCTTATGACATTCTCATTCATGTATTGTTATATGAGTCAGATGGCTCTCAAACAAATTAGGCAGTGGGAGAGATTTAAGAGAAGTAGCAACTCATCTGAATGGCAGCAGTTTTCCGGAATAAAGAGGAAAATGCATTTTATTTACAAAAACTCAGCTGCTTCAAAGTGGCAGAATATGTCTGTGAGAAAAAATATCTATGGCGAATATAGTTAAGAGACTGACGCTTTGCAATTGAAAAAGCCTCCCCTCTAAATGAATAAGACATATAGGAGATCTCTTTCCTCCACTGGTAATGGGCACAGACAGCAATGCAGTGTCAGAGCTGCCCTTCTCCCCATGCCAGTGACAGCAGTGATGCTGCTGATGAAAATGACATTTCTCTGGGTGCACACAGTGTCCAAAAACCAAATAGGAAGGGACAGCGTCAATGAGTTTTTTAATAATCATAGGAACACTGAGGAGATTGTCAGGGGAATGAGGGTTGTGGGGAGGCAAACTGTGTTGAAGACTGAAGGAGATGTCTTGAATTTCTGGAGTCAAGGGTGAAACTTCTGGCATCTGCAGGGCCAGGAGCTCACCCTCAATGTGTAAAATTGTGAATGCAAAACTTACTGAAGGGATCAAATAATTTCCATATCAAAAAGAATTCCGTCAAGGAATCACTCCCCCTGATAAACCTACTATGATGGTTTAAAAGCAAATCTTCTCATTGCCTACTAATGGTGATGTAAATGAAGCTTAAAATGACCATGAGAAAGAAGCTTCTAAAATTATGGGATGCTTGATGCAGCAGCATGTTTACTTGTGACAGGGGTCACAAGACTTTTCCCTAAGCTGAAAAATTTTAAATAAATTTCAGAGCACAACAGAGGTATGTCAATTCTGGTACGTAGAGTTACTGCAGAAAACCTCCCTATGCACTCAGGGACTGATATGGGTGAGGGTCTTCCTATGCTCTAACACAATTGCATAACATATCTGTAGCTGGCCTTGGTCAGAACACACCCATTAATCAACCTATTTTACCTAATAACAAATAAAATCTCTAAGATGGCAGTTAGGAACATCAACAACTCAGAAGAGAATCAGCCTGGATGAAAAGCTTACATCCCGGTTTCCAAAAGCTAAAATCTACCCCAGCTTCTTCCCTCTCCGCGCGTTTTCCTCTGCTGAAAAGTGACAGTGATTGATGTCTTCTCCCACCCAAAGTATGCTGCGGTTATTGCTCCTTATGGTTAGAATTAAGCTAACAGCCCAGCTCAAACACTCACCCATTTAGATGAAGTATTTATTAGCCACGAATCCCTCTGTTCTTACACCACCTCAAAGTTCTTGTGTACGTCACTGAGGAACACAAAGGGAAGGACTCTGGCATTCAGTCGGAGGCTCCAGCACCAAACCCTCTAATAAGGCGAGCAGGCATGGAACAGCTCCGAAGGCCCAGATGTTTAAACCATATGAAGCTGCAGAAGAAAATAAAGAGCAGCTGAATTACAAAGGAGGGAAGGATACAATGTTTGTCTATGGTTAAACTACTGTAAACTTTGAAATCGGTATTATGGAATCCATTAAAAAACCCATAACTTTGATTTAAAAGTAATAGTCGTAAGATTCTTACTTTGCCATTATTTATGGTATAATGAGAAGGTACGTTACTAGAATCCCACAGACTAAATAGATGGATTTCATTAAAACTGTCCTGAGGAAGAGTAAAATCGAAGGAAAAAGGAAATAACAATTTTTATTTGATGCCAATTTATTTTCATAGAGCACTTTGCGCAGCAGAAACCTAAGAAGATGAAAAGACAGGGAAAACTTTTCCCTTTCTTCCATAGTATAGCGGAGCTTTTTAATGGCATTTGAAGGGCGGAAATGACCTACTTCCAGTTGTTTCTATATTAAGAATCTGGCTACATATCCAAGACTTGCCTGAAGAATCAAAGCAATGTACAAATTCAGATCAGGATTGATTTGTCAACACATCGGTTAAATAGAAAATTTGTTGCTAAGAATGTGCTGTAAAAATGAGTACTTGAAAGTCTGCCCTGGAAGGGTCCTTCAGGGACACACCTCTGATGCGCGCTTTGCCTCCCCCCCTGCTCCCTCCTGCTCTCCCTTCCTCTCTCCACTCTGATGGCTCTCCTGGGGAAGCAGAAATTGCAGGAGAATTATGGCTTTGTGCCCTTCTTTCAGGTCAACTTTTCACTCCAAAGGGCCCACACACCAAGTCTGCACAAAGTGGAACCAGGACTGCCATGGGCACCGCGCTTTTCATGGGGATCATTCTCCCTGCCGGACTTAAGGAGCCCCATGAGCTTACCCACTCATGCCTGTCCCAAAACTACTCCTGTCAGAGTGGTTTCTCACTAGACACAGCTCTTCTAGGAAGACTACCATGACCACCGCAAAGAGACTGTCCTGTCTTACAGATTCAACTTCAAAATAAGCATCAGGTGAAGTCTGCTAGACTGGCAGAAGCCCAGAGACCTAGTCTCCCAGCTGGTAAACCAGCACCACGCCAATGTCTGTGCAGGGCATGCAGCAGAAAGGCTGCTCTCCTCTCCTCTCCTTCCTTCCCAAGAACGTTACATGGTGGTTTATGCTTGTGGTATCGAGATGGATGTTATATCACGTAGCATCACTTCTGGGGCTGCGCCCACCCCACACAAAGTGCAGGTGGGAGAGGAATAAATGATCCAGCATTTGTGTATGATCATCTCATGGAGAAACAGGAGGGGCACAGACCCTCCTGAACTGTTAACTCCAGTCTTGTGTTATCGTTAAGGACATGATCGTTAGTTAGTTTTACAGTAAATAGAGAGGGTCCCTGAACTCCATCTCTCTACTTTCCAGCTCAAATGGCCACTTCCCTGCACTAGTGCTGTGCTGCCACTTTCCTGCACCTTGGTCATGTTTCTGGCATGCTGCAGTCAGCTTCTCCAAGCGTGCTAGTGCTTTTCCACTTCCAGCCCACACTCACCACCTCCCAAGGCAAAGAACCAGAGCTGAGTGCAGCCTTCCAGGCAAGCGCTCAGCCGGTCTCTGGTCAGAGATGCTAAAGATCTTCTGGCTTTACTGGAAACAACTCTCCTGTTTTATTCTAGGCCATACTTCCATTTTTTGATGACAGATTATATCAGCAGCTCATTAGTAAACATCATAACTCGAGTTTTCTTCACTTCACTTGTTACTACCGATGCATTTCTGGCTTACTGTTCCCAGGTGTGAGATTTCGCACTTCACTTTAATAGGTATATCCCACTTCACTTTAATATGTATATCCCTTTCGGATGGTGGAGCCCTCACGCGCATCCACACTTGCAACACTACTTTCCAGTCCTTAGCCACAGCAGCAACATTTTCCCAAATCTGTGTAACCCACTCATTTCGTAATGGCCTCTGGTGAGTTGCGCTGAGAGCCATAGCCCAGTGGAAGCTAAAGTCTGCAAACAAACCACATCTCACTGAATACCTGGAAAAACAAATATTTTTGTTTGCAGCTTTTCATTATGAAGTTGCATCCACTGGTGCGCACATGTGCTTCTCAGATGTGCCCCTGTGTGCACACGCAGAATATGAGCATTAAAAGGGTAGGCTTTAAAACTGCTCAGTTATTTTGGTAATTTCACACTCTCAGCTATTAAACTAATGGCCTGAGCAGCTGAATTTTCTTTGGGATTACATGTTCTCAGACAGACTGTAAATGCAAATTATGAAGAAACTTTGATGCTCCCATTTCTTGTTCCTATTCTAATGTTTCAAACTGTTGATGTTGATTTATTAGGAGTTAAAGAATCATTGCAAGAAAATAAGATCCATGAAGTCCTTTTCACTCTATTATTTTTAAATCTACAGACTTTTTGACCATCATTGCCTTACAGTGACACCTTCTGGAAAATCTAGGAGGAAAGGGAAAGCTGCTCTGTAGAGGAACAGAACCTGTTTGTGGCGGGCATGAATCAGCACAGATCAGCTTTGAAGCACTCATTCTTGGCAGACTTCTGATGTTAAAATACCTGCACAGTTTTATAGCCGTCCTATGGCTTCAGCTCTTTTTAAGAAATGAATCTATTGCTAAGTCATTAATTTGATCATATTTGTCTTCTTCCGTAAAAGAGTACTCAAGTGTAGGGTGGCAGAAGTATCATACTCTTCTTAGCATCTCACAGAGGTAAAAACAAATAAAATGAGAAGAAATTTTTTTTTCCTGGATAAAAAATTTATTCTGTTTCAAATCCTCTGTAAAAATATTCCTGTATGTTGAGAGGGAGACTTGTGTTAATACTGAAAGTCTTTAAGGGAGAATAATAGTCAAAGTACACAGATTTCTAGCTTGGTTAGGCAGTGAAAACAGTGGAAAAAACCTCAAAAATCCATGAGAGGAGAATAGCAGAAGATGTGAAAATACATTTTCCATTTCTAGACAGCAGTTCAGCTGCTGACAATCCACTGTCATGGCACCGCTCCCAGTCTCATCCGCTGCTCCCTCAGTATTTAACTTAGAAAGGAGTTATGCCGGCATCAACGGTAGTTTCTGAGGCCGCTTGCAATACACTGTCGCAAGAGCGGCTCTGTTGTGTCTCACTAGACTTACAAACAAGAAGGGCTTTGACGTTGGTTGCCATTTAAGCAAATACAAGTTTTATAAGTAAGGTCTGGGATTTGGGGATGGCCACATTCGGTTTGTTAGCAGCGCTACACTGAAGAATAGCCTGTGCAGGAATGGCGTAGGAGGACAGTTTATTATAAAAAGCTGAAATCTAACTGAAAGCAGAGCCCTAGGCCCCCACAAAGTGTATGGCAGGGTGATCTTCCAAATTCTCAGCTATGGACGTCACAAGCAGGAACTCCAAAATGTCTCAACATCCTTACTCACATTGTCACTGATGACCCCAGTGCCATGAGTCTCCATCAATTTGTATAACAGTGCTAGCTGTAAATTTCCAGCTCATTAGTTAGTGTACGTAAGCATGAAATCAGCACAGCCATACTGATTTAAACCAGATGAGGGTCTGACCTTTAGTTTGGACACAGGATCATGTGGGAGAGGAAATTGTATTATATGGGAAAAAGCCATTACAACTACCAAAGCAAAGTCAGGTGAGCTCAGCTGTACTCGTAGGGGACTGAACCTTGTGCCCAAACCCACCAGGCTGGCTGGCACGGACGCAGCCAACTCACCACCAAGCCCTCACCCTGAGAGACGGGGCAGGCTGGCACTACGGTGTGGCAAACCCTGGCCTGATCCGCCACCTATGCAGATAGGCTGTGTCCGGAGGTACCTGCCGTGAGGACATCCCAGATTTCCAGTCTCCGGCGCAGTTCAGGCTGCACAGTTGGCCCGTCTGGTCCCAACATGGAACCGGCACATGGCCAAAACCTGCATTCAATCTCAATAAAATGAAAATCGTCCCAGTGCTGCCAGCAAGAGAGGACTTCAGTCTTCAGGAGGCTGCTGAATTAACAACAGAGATCTTCCCAATGCTGATTAGCCCAATTAATTCATTTGTTTCCAAAGGTTTCCATTATCCTTCATGTTTTGCTAGTTCCTCTTTCTGATTCTATGTGAAAGAGGACTTTACCAGTCCCAAAACCAAATTGTACCTACAACAGAAAAAGGAGTCAGGGAGACTTTGATATTCAGACATACTTTCCAGAAAAGGGGAGAAAAATCCATGGAGCAATAAAACAAGATCTCATATAATCAGAGTTGATCACAGGTTTGGTCTAAAAGCTATGAAATTTACAGACTTGTAATTTCCATCCCTTAGAATCAATTTAGTTAGGCCCTTCAGCATCAGCCAGAAGATGTGGTCCTCAGATGACAAACCCCCAGCAGCTGAGGGTTTCAGAAATACCAGGTATTGTAGGATTTGCAATAAAGCAAAGAGCTGTCTACCCTGATTTTATTTCTATATACATCTAATCTCATTATGTCTGTGTTGTTATTCCATAGGCTGTGCCCTCTTGTACCGACTCACGACAAAGGAAGTCACAAGGTTGGGTATAATAGGTGTGTTACAGAGAGCGTAAGATGGAAGGAGACATAACAGGTACTCACTGGAACTCAGGAGCACAAAAGGGAACGAGGGAGAAGCGAGAATGATCTGAGACTAGTAAAGAGAGACCAGCACAGTGATTTAAATGGAAGGACCTTAGAGCTAGAATGCAAGCAGACGGCTATCTTAGAATTTTATTTTCTTTTTTTAAAAAATGGTAATCAGATTTGTCACAATAAGCTCAGACCATTTTTTGAATACTTGCAATAGCTGCTCTTGCTGAGAGTCTAGAAACACCACTGCAGTAGAAGCCTTAGAGAAACTAAAAGAAAAAAAGGCTTTTGCAATGAACAACTTAAGACAGTGACTACGAGGTTTCCTTTTTTCCTCGAGATCTGCTGAACGTTAAGCAAAAATTATTCAAGATACAAGGGATGCACATATTTTTCACTGATAACTATGAGAGCCACATGACTATAACAAGAAGTTTGTTTCAGCCTAGATGTCAACCACTGGTCTTGAAACCACACAATTAGAGAGAAAGAGAGGGAGATTGAGACACAAAGAGAAAGAGAGCGAGTGTGTGTATTTGCAAAAAGACACAATATGCTGGCTGGTATTGCTCGGCAAAGGACAGGGAGCCTTCTGTATTGTATATATAATTACAATAAACTCCCCCTCATGAAATATTTAAATGTAAGTTTCTTTTCAATTCAAGAAGCAATCTTCAAAAAGGACCCTTTTACTGTAATAGTAATCCATATTAATTTACTACAACAATAACAGAAGTCAGTTTGCCAATTCGTGTTTTGCTTTTACTATAAAGCTTGAAATGGAAACTGTGGCCTTGATGAAAACTGTAAAATTCCAGTAAATGGGATTAGTCATCCTTTTGTGTGCCCCAGCTCCACATATCAAATAACAAGCAGTGACACCCTCAGCTACCAAGTGGAAGCAAACATACTTCAAAAAGGGGAAAAAAAGCCACAGAGAGGATGAGTAACATTTGACATTTTCATGTCCGGAATTTCAGTAAATGTCTCTCTCCCAGAGGAGAAATATCTTCCAAAATATTTAGTTCATTGTGGTATTTCTCTTTGATAGAGTACTGTGAAATCCAAAGGGGGAAACCCTTAATGAAAACATCTTAGTATTTAATTAACTCTTTGCAACCTGGGACAGTTTAAGGCATTTCAAATCAAGATTAGTATAGCAGATGGCAAAGGGGAATGGATTTCAGTTGAAAAGATTCCTGATGGTTGTGGAGAACGTCACTGCCTGCTTTCTCCCCATCCAATAGAGCCCTGAGGCTTTTAATTTTATCCTCAGGAGAAGAATTCCATTGAAAAGAAACTATTGATCACACAAATCTTGTATGCGTCATCACTTTGGTTTTGATGGAAGACGAATTGCATCAGCCTTTAGAAAGGATTAATACTTTCATCATAGAGTTCAATGTCACCAGTGGAAACCCTATATATTCACATTCTGCACGTTGGTCATACAATGTATTGAGTCAAAGCCTGTTGCTTGTGCAATCCCATACAAGGCAACCAGATTGAGAATGTTGCATATATAAGTTTCTGAGTTAATTGTCTGTTGGTTTTGCATAAAGCACCCAACTTTCATAAGATTTCAGCATACTGAATGGATCTTGAACAGATTTGCAGTGCAAACATGCTGCCAAGGATGTTGTATAACAGGGTTTTATCATTCTAATCCATGGTCAAATTACAGGACAATAAAAATATATTTTTAAAATGTAGTTACAAATTTCAGCACTTGGCTCAAAATGAAATCAACTGTAGCAAACTTAAATCCTTGCAAGTACTTAGTGCTTTTGTTATTCTAACTTCATACCATGGATCAGAAACAAAAATCCCAACATAATACCTCACTAACATCAGTTAAACCCTCGCAAATACTGGTTACTCCACAGCATTGGAAACACCCTAAGTCACTTCTCTCCATCTTGCAAGAAAGCCATGCTCCATAGAAATCCCACTCTTCAGCCTGATGAAGAAGGGTGTTCCTCCAGAAAATCAGCCCTGGATGTCTTCCCTTGGTGATGTTGGTATAAAAGTCAGAATGGGAGAGCTCCAACTGCCAGGATGCCCATGGCCTATTTCTAAGTGGACAACTGAAGTTGAGATTGTGGTATCTCTTCTGCAATGGCAGGATGTGGCCACAGAGGGCCACATCCCAGTCTTCCCACCCTGACCGACTGAAACACCTGCTCCGCTTCTCTTGGGCACACACAGCCACAGCAATAGGTTTACACCTCAAAAAACTTTGTTTTAAATAATAGTCCCAGAAGGGAGATGTCCCTGTCTTTATTGCTAATATTGACATTAGTTGCATCACATTCCTGTCAGCAAGGATGAAAATTTACCTTGCTTTTTGAGATGAAGGGGAGAATCCATACTACATAACCAGGTAATTCTTTGCACATTGCATACAAGTATTTCCCATTTTTAAAAAGGAAAAAAGGAAGGCACGGGGAACTACAGGCCAGTCAGTCTCACCTCTGTGCCCAGCAAGATCATGGAGCAGATCCTCCTGGAAACTCTGCTAAGGCACATGGAAAATAAGGAGGTGATTGATGACAGCCAACATGGCTTCACTAAAGGTAAATTGTGCCTGTCAAATTTGATTGCCTTCTATGATGGGATTACAGTGGTGGTAGATAAGGGAAGAGCAATTGACATCATCTACCTGGACTTGTGCAAGGCATTTGACACCATCCTGCACCACATCCTTGTCTCTCAATTGAAGAGACATGGATTTGACAGATGGACAGGTCAGCGGATAAGAAATTGGCTGAATGATCGCACTCAGAGAATTGTGGTCAATAGCTCAATGTCCAAGTAGCGAGCAGTGATGAGTGGAGTTCCTCAAGGGTTGGTACTGGGACTGGTGCTGTTTAACATCTTTGTTGGTGATAGGGACAGTGGGATTGAGTGCACCCTCAGCAAGTTTGATGATGACACCAAGCTGTGTGGAGCAGTCAACACGCTGGAAGGAAAGGATGCCATCCAGAGGGACCTGGACAGGCTGGAGAGGTGGGCCTGTGTGAACCTCATGAAGTTCAACAAGACCAACTGCAAGGTCCTACACCTGGGTCAGGGCAATCCCATGCACAAATACAGGCTGGGTAGAAAATAGATTGAGGGCATCCCTGAGGAGAAGGACTTGGGGATGTTGTTGGATGCGAAGCTCAATATGAGCTGACAATTTGCGCTCGCAGCCCAGAAAGCCAACCGCATCCTGGGCTGCATCAAAAGAAGCACAGCCAGCAGGTTGACAGAGGTGATTCTGCCCCTCTACTCCATTCTCATGAGATCCCATCTGGAGTATTGCGTCCAGCTCTGGGGTCCCCAACATAAGAAGGACATGGAACTGTTGGAGTGAGTTCAGAGGAGGGCCACAAAGATGATCAGAGTGCTGAAGCGCCTCTCCTATGTGGACAGGCTGAGAGAGTTGGTGTTTTTCAGCCTGGAGAAGAGAAGGCTCTGAGGAGACCTTATAGCAGCCTTCCAGTATTTAAAGGGGGCCTACAGGAAAGCTGGAGAGGGACTCTTTATGAGGGAGTGTAGCGATAGGACAAGGGGTAGCGGTTTTAAACTGAAAGAGGGTAGATTTAGACTAGATATTAGGAAGAACTTCTAATGTGGGTGGTGAGACACCGGAACGGGTTGCCCAGGGAAGTTGTGGATGCCCCATCCCTGGAAGTGTTCAAGGCCAGTTGGACAGGGCTTTGAGCAACCTGGTCTAGTGGAAGGTGTCCCTGTTCATGGCACAGGGGTTGGAACTAGATGATCTTTAAGGTCCCTTCCAACTCTAACCATTCTATGATTTTATGATTTTGTGGGCTTCAGGTTGAAATACACAATATTTCACTGTTTGGTTTTCACAAGTTTGTGTCATACATTTGGTAGCCGCTCTTTCTGAAGGAGAAGTAAGTTGAATGAAGAAAATTGAGGTACACTTCATGGCATTCACTCACAGATCGTGTCAGGCAGTGCCTGTGGATGAAAGGACAGCTGACACAGGCTGGCTAAGGTAGTTTATACAACACTAGTAAAAGGCTGTGTTCTCCAAGCTCACAGCAATGGCAGCAAAGAAGACAGAGGGAGCACACACGTGCTCCACAAAGCCTGGCAAACCTGAGTGGGGCTGCTGGCAGACCTGGCAGCGATGCCAGCAGAAAATACCAAATGCCCTCAAAGGTCTCCTTTTAAGCTACAGCTGGCTGCCAACTGTTCAACAGCTGCAGAGAAGAGGAGGAGGAGGAACAGGGAAACTTTATCATTTAACAGCATATAGCTTTGGTAGGAATAATTTCAGGGAGAAATGTAGGAAGGAAGAAAATGCATGAAACATATTGCCCTCCTCCCTGCATTTTAAAAGGCAAACAGCATGGCCATTTAGAAACACCAGGTTTCTGTACCAGCTGAGAGACCAGCAATAACAGAACAGCACAGATTATACTGTTTCCTAGATGGGTCACAGGCTGGAGTTTAACTGCCCTACAAATATCCGAAGGACACTCTTCAAAGTCTACAAAATACAAATGCACAAACCCCAGAAATTTTGACATTTAAAGAAAGCAAAGACACACAAGCAGATGACTCAGGACACCTGAATCAGAGCACGATTACCAAATGAGACACAAGACCCATCATTAAACTGCTCTAGGCTCATAGCATCCGCTGATGAGAAGATGTATCACCCATTAAGCTAAATTAAGATGCACAAAGGAAGAGTGGCTTCTGGGAAAGAATTTCCAGTAAAGCCACACTGGCATGAGTAGCACAGACCACGTAGTCTGACACAGAACAGACCCACCACAGAATAAAAATTAGTATCAGATCTTTATGTTCCCCAGGCTGCCTGGTAAAGGACGTCAATAGGTATGGCACAGAAGAGAAAACCCGGAGCAGGGCCTTGCTGCTTTTCCAAACGTACTGATATGGGAGATTTAAACTCATATGCTGATGATTTCCTCATTAGAACAGTGCTATTGCACTATTTGCAAACTAAGTTACTACTCAGCATGTGCACTGAGTCCCTAATCTGGCCCTTAGTAGGAACATATTGATACGCACTCCACCAGATGGAATGCATTACACATTAAATATAAAAGTTGTTTTTGTTTTTAGAAGTCTATGTAACTTCACACACACACACACACAAAATCCCACAGACTATATATTAATCATGTTTACTGATCTCTGGAGAGTATTAGTACACTTTGAAGTTAGCCTACTGTGCCAAGGCTCTGTCAGTTGAAGGCATAAATTTTCTTCTTTGCTCCTTGTGTAACTTTTTCTTTCTCTCCCAACCTCCCCCCAAAATGAAGCAAAGTCAGATTGGAACTAGATGCATTTTTATATTAGCCTGCAAGTGCTTACTAGATGTGTGAATGGGCGACTTCACTTTGAAGGTACGTGTTCTAGTACCCAAGCCATCTTTTCCACCCCGTAAACTTCTCAAACAGGCATCTTTTTTGAATTGTTCCGCAACAGAATAAAAACTTTTCAAAAGTACACCTCTGCCCATTAGCACATCATTAGATAGCCAAGCTTCAAACCTAAGGCTGCACGTTACCTTTAGAAAGCAGTAATTATAAATTAAGCATCTGAGATATGGTTTCTCCCACAATGTGAGGCATAGTAATAACACACCTCCTTTGACTGAACAAGTATTTTGAGTCAGAATACAAAAATATAGGTTCCAGTTGAAAAAGCAGTGGAAAAGGAATTACCTTTCAGCCGTCAGCTTTTGTAGACACACATGGACATGGCATCAGCACAGACATGGCATGAGCCAGCCAGCTCATGGCTGACGTTCCCGGCATCTCTCTGCAAATCCTGGAAGAGTGGGAATATCCCTTGAGTCTCTCAGCAAGAATCACTGAGAATTATTATGAGTGCCTTGTATGAAAGCACTTGCTGGACACCAAAGCATAAGCATAGCTTGGTAAGAGCAGCTCACAAAAGTCAGTCTAAACTACACGTTCTTCCACCATTAACACCATCCTTGGCAGAGCAAACAAGTAAATGCAGTACTACAAAAACATAATCCTGTTCCTTCGCTCAGAAAAGAAACACGGACTGCATATAAACAAGAGAGGCACACAGACATCTCAGCTGTAGCCAGCATACAATCCAAAGTCAAGGAAGCAAGACGAATTTTCCTTGCAGTTGCATCACCATAAGTGATTATTTGTGGCTATGCATAGTCAATATCTATATCCATCTGCATTGCATTTGAAAATTTAGGCTTCTGATTTTGACCAGCTGAACTGTACTGAAGCAAGCTGCCTACAGTGGCCTGAAATCAGTGATGAGCATACATGACCATCAGTAAAGAATGCATCAGTAAAAAATAGCAAAGAATGACTGCAGTCAGTAGTTGCCATCTGAATTCAGTTGTTTAAGATCAAAGATAGCTATCTCAGCTGGAAAGGACAAAAAACAAATAGCCTTGAAAGCTCATTGAGAGTCTTTTTCCTCTCCCTTCCAAAAAGGCAGCCCGCCCACAGCTAATCAAACAGAAATTGAAAGACGGAGTACACAGAAAGCAAAAGTGCCTCTTAAGCTATCAACAGCACCAAAAATAGCAAAACTGGCAAAACACACTAGAGCATTTCAAACATATTAACAGCTAATTTTATTTATTTATTTAAGGAGTGTTTTTTTGCAGAGCCAGTCTTAGCCAACCTGCAACAGGTCCTGCTGAGTGAACCTGCTCCTTCAGGATGGAACCAGACCGCCAAGCAGGGAAGAAGAGATGCTGCTTTGGGTGGGGGAGTAATAAAGAGGCTCATACTTGCCAAGTGAGGTCTTCTACATGCAGCCATGATGGGAAGATGCTCAAACTCTGCTTTTCTTGACTGTTGATAGGTTGGGAATGTATAAAAGACAAGGATGGGAGCATAGGAGGGGTGTTTAAGGCAGGGATGTGACACCAAAAGTTTCCCAGGGTTGGAGAGGCAATCATCATTAACAACACTTGGAAAGTCATTGGTTCACCTCAAAAATGGGCAAGTAAACATTTTTTATCTGACCATGCGGCCAAACAAACACAGTCTTTCTGAGTGTCTGAGTTGTGTGATCCCATGCCATGGCCTGTGCTGGCTGTCAGAAAGAACAGGTTTGAAAGGGGTCTGTCTCCATCCCCTCAGAGCTGCCTGTTCTGTGCTGTGCCTGTAAACAGTGGGTGCCAAAACCTTACCCCAGCCTAGGTTCCTCACCATTTTCTAATTTGCTGTTTTCTGGCATTGTCTGGGGACAAGAAGATTTTAGTAAAGCATTGCTACAATATCGAAGAAAAATGCTACATTCATTTTGAAACTCTAAATAAATCTTAAGACTTTCTTGCCCACTGTCTTCCCATTACACCCTAAACGCACACACATTGAAGGGGAAAAACTGTATGAGGAGCACACCCCTAAAATGTATTAGTAGGTCAGACTAGTCAGTGTTAACACAATTGTGTCGTGAAAGATCCTGCTATAAAAACAACTGCACATTATTCACAAGAGAGTATGGTTAAGGTAACAATAAGCCACCTGAACTCTAAATTCCCACTTTTTTATTTATATCTGAAATTTAACCTAATAGCAGTATGATTTAGTGCACTAAACAGAATGGCCTCTTGGAAGAAAATACCCGCCAGCATGTTTGTTGCTGCACTGATAGAAGATCTCTCTCCCTATTCTTAGCATGCCCAGAGTGCACATGCTCTTTCACCCACAACCCAGTACGGATAAAGATAAAAGATCAGAGACCCTTTTGAAGGCTTTAGAATTTGTTTCTACTTTGAACGGGTTAGTTATCAGGACTACAATACAATTCAGAGGCAGTTTTCTGATGAAGCTGAAATGGCCACTCTCCTGGGCTGGGAAAGGATGTTACTTAAAGGGCTCCATTAGTCACCAAAGCATTTTTCTCTTAAATGTGCAAGTTTTTGACCTTGGAGGTCAGCAATAGACTGTGCATCTGTTGTTGGTTGATTTTCCTGAAGACTCATGTCTAAGCACTCAGGCTGATGTTTCCCTAATTGCATTTCCTTTCTAAAACAATTTGCCATGGCCCCATTCAAGAAGGGGTTCCTCCAGCCTGGAAGTGCTTTTTGAAGCACTCGGGACAGATTCTGCTCCATTATTTCTGGCTGAGAAAGATCTGCCAAGCAGAGCAATCACAGACCTTCATGTCCCAGTAAAAGTAACCACAGGGATCCATTCAGAACAGGGGAGGGAAAAAAAAAAAAAAGAACAGTAGTAATATACAACTAAATCGGAGCCATTCCACCACAGGGTCCAGTCAGCATGTGCCGGGCCACAAGGGAGCTTTTATTTGCACTCAAGTACAGGCAGGGAGCTCCTAGCATATGAACAATGGTATAAGAAGGGGAATGATAGCAATTACTAATAAAATCAACAAAAAATGCAAGAAAGAAATGAAGAAAATTATTTCCTAAATCATTCAAACAGAGAACAACTACAAAGAAAAATTTCTTCTTTAAGAATCTCTCTCCTTGCAAAAGACAAATATATCAAAGCAGGAAGCAGTGTGACGCATCACAGTTATTGATGGTAAGTGTTCTTGTTCCCAGTAACTATTTTGATCTCAAATGTGTGTTTCAGATGGCTTAAATAGAAGAAGCAAAAACCCAATATACAAGAAACACTTCAGCCAAATACAGAGAAGCAATCTTTCTTTTTTCCTTGCCTTTCCTTCCATGTTACTTGAATCATTCCTTTTTTGTGTGTGTGTGCATATTTTAAAGCAAATACCTTCAGAAACCTGTTTGCATTCACCCAGGTTGTGATATACATGAAAGGCAAAACACTGAGTATCCTGTATGTATCTTCTGCAGGTGTGTAAGACATAAAGCTTTACAGTGGACATCTGTGTATAAAGTCATATCATCAGGCTACGATAGAGAAACTCAGCTTGTGTACCCTACCAACTAAGCATGTCATTAGTAGTCAAGATAGTGCCTGAAATCACTCAAGACTTCATCATCTTAAAAACACTCCCTCAAGGAAGAGGAAGCAGTCTCCCAGATCACCTTGGAAAGGATAGATACAACATATGGATTAATATTTCCAATCAAAATCTGAGATTTCAAAGTTCCTTTTTCTTAACAAAAAGGAAGAGGGAAAAAAAAAATCCAGCTGCACTTGATTTCCTGTTGTCATATCCTTAAACCCTGCCAGTGAACGTGTCACTCGGGAACAGCATTAAATGCACATGCTACCCCTGTGTGCATGCTTGAGCATAAAACAAGTTTATACAGACAGAATGGGAAGCTTTTCAAAGAGATCACAAAAAATAACTCACACCGGCTTTTTGAGAAATTACATATCTGGAAAAAAAAAAAAAAAAAAAGGTCTGAAATGGAATATCTACCGCCTTGTGGCAATACTTTGCCAAATAGACGAGCCTTTGCACAGTAGCATAAATACAGTCTGTTATTTAAAGTCCAAGCCTTTCAGACTTGAAATACAAGGAAAATATATTTGCTTCTTCAAGCTACTCTTTTACACTTTATGATACAATTGTAGAAGCTGTAAATTTATTTAGTAGAGGGTTGTATAAATGGGCTAACTCTTTCTTATTCACTAGGTGGCACTATTAGTCTGTCCGTCCTACGTTAATAAATTCAGAGCACACGGGCATTTTCTCCTGTAGCTGTTGAAGATGTCTTTCTGAAAAACAACGTTATGTTTTTAAGCCTCCGTTAAAAGCTCTTCTGGGTTTTAACTTGGCATGTTATTTCACCTTAAGCAGGAGAGCAATTTTTCAAAAAGGCTGTAGAAATTAAAGCCGCAAAATGCAGCACATACATACACCACTTCATAGTTATAATGCTCTGAATGGTGATATAAACACATAAAACAAAAGATCCAGCATGGGGAGGGGGAAGGAACAACTAACATGTGTCTGAAGCTTCACTTGAAGTGTTTATACTTTACACAAGTTTTCTGTGAAGATTGGAAGGAGGGGAAAAAAAGAATTCTGAGGCAGCAGAAAATTGTACCCCTTTCTAAATGTTCGGTTGTGGAACCTGAGCTGTAATAATAATATAAGGTACTTACTTTGTAAGCATTTGTTTATCGATTACTGAAACTTAAAGCAATAGCCCACATAGTGGAGGTTTCCTGGTCTTTATTGAGAAAACAATGTGAAAATGAGGAGAACTGAAGTTAGAGCCTGACTTTTCTTAATCTGAAGAGCTAATAATATGGGACACAACACCCAGAGCTTTCCACCAAGGACCATGCACTGACAGGGAGGGCAGATGTGCCAGCCCAAGGGTCTCTCTCTAAAGAGCGCAGCAAGATGCTCTGAAACCCAGCTGGAGCTTTAACACTGGCTTGGTCAGTAACTCAACAATTTGCAAGGCTGATTAGAAAGAGAAAGGCAGAAAGAAAATCCAGTTTTTCCTGTGATGGCAAAGGAAAGCAGCAGCAGCCCCTGCTGTATGCCTGTGCTGTTTTTCCAGCATGGTTGGTAGATTACTTTTCCTGGAGACCCCTGGACCTTGTCCACAGGCTGTGGATACAGTGGGTGCAGCCAGGACCTGGCATGGTTGGTCCCCAGCACCAACCAGCAGAGAAGGAAAAGGCAAAGGAAGCCAAAGTAAGAAATAGCTGTGGCCCTGTTCAGTCCAAGTGAAGACTCAATGGTTGCCCATGAAAGGCCAGTGCCCACTCCCCATGGGAGTCGTCTTCTTGATGTAAAGGTCACAGACAGGTTCTGCTATAAAGCTCCTTTCCACTTCCACAGGAGAAAGGGCCTGTATGCATGAGGAACAGTTTTTAAGAGGTTTGTGGTCTAGCTCCGAAACAGAGCTAATGCCGGAGGCTGCTGTAGGTGAGACCTGAAGAGCAGAGGCCAGAGTGTCAGGGCAGGCCTGACAGCTACCCCAGACCTAGGGAGGAGGTGCACGAGCTCTTGCAAGTGCTTATGAAGGCCACCATTCATGTCTAATCGGTGTATCACAGGAAAGAAATGTTCATTCACACGTGTGTCCCAGAATTCCCAAGGGACAAATTCCAGCCTTGCTCAGAGAATAAATCATGCACCAGGTTTCTGATTGACCAAGAGGCCTTTCGGATTATGTTTTCAAAGGCACTTACCAGTTTGGCTACTTCTGGAAATCTGGATCTCAGGTGATGAAACAGGAGATGGGATAAATCTGACTCTTAGAAAGTGCCAGAATCATAAATATTAGAGATGAAAATCCCTGTTAAATCATCCCTTCTGTATTAAACATATTTCCAGTGTTTCCGTGCGGGGCCTTTTTTTTTAATCATATGTTAATATTCAGAGGTATGGGTGCTACCAAGTAATTCCTGAGGTCCTTTAAAAGTATTTATTTGAATGCTTTTCTTCTTCCATTTTGTCACTTGCTCACATATCAGAAGTTTAGAAAAAGGCACAGAGCACCACTGTGCTCACAACCAGCTCTTGCTGTGTTAATTAGTTGGCAGCTCTCCTCAAATTTGCAGCAGTAATGCTTAGTGCTATAGGTCTGTCTCCAGGCATACACTTTCATTTTGCTGTTTCACCAAGCAAATCCTGTAAAAGGAAGAACAAGCGCTGAGTTTAATAGGAGTTAATGCATTACTTTACAAGCTCTTCATGGTTGAGAGTCTAAAGTCTTCCTTTCGGTGATGTAACTGAGACAGCTGCAAAATGCTAGTAATGACCTCTGCTAAAGGAGTCAGTCAGTTCAGTACAACTCCCAGCAGATAAATAACGGCGGATATATCTACCCTTCAGCTATTCGACTCACCTTTGGGAAGGAAACAGCGTATGTGAGCCTTGTCCTGACGCAGTTCCACACGACCAGCTGTACCTGAGTAAGCAAGTGTGAGGTTGCCCCATGACTGCGACCTTGCAGCCATAGTATGACTAGATGTCACATTAAACCACCAGAGAGCCTTAACAGCCACCGACACGGCATCAGTTCATTAAACATGGAACCTGGGCAACTTTTTGTTCCGTTTCATGCTGTGTCAGAAGCTCGTTGCATTGCCTCAGCCAAATGTGTGATCACCCAAAACTGTAAGATGGGGATTTTTTATGTTTTTTCAAATTCAAAGTAGAATCTGCAATGAACAGTTAGTTCAACTAGTTCTTTTTCATAGCAAGATTTTAAAAGTGCTTATTTTATACACTACCGAATTAGTTTAAATGCATTTTAGAGTATCATGATCTATCTTCTCAGCACTGAGAGCGCTTTCAGACAGCGCATTACCCAGCACCTTCCACATGTTATGTGCACTGCAGGAGGCTATCTCGGTTTTCAAAAACAACGTTAGGTAAAACCAGTCACCTCTGAGCAATGGAAGGGTCCAGTTTCCAAAAGCTTGGGAATTTTCTTTTTTGCTGTTTCATCAATAAGCATCAAGTAATTAGCACTGTCAGAATTATTTTTACCTTTGTTTTCTGGACATCCTTAACAAAGTACTCACTGAAAAGGTTTCTTTAATGAGTAGGTTTTCTTCTGCAGCTTTTCCTTGTTGCAGGGTGACATCATAAGAGGACTTCAGACAGCTGTATGTAGTACATATGAGTTCAGCTCACCTGAAATGACATATTGTAACCAACAATCATATATAATATTTGTACTGGTGCAAAATAAGTGCATGAGGTAAACATAAAATGCAACACACTAACGTATTCAGCAGCCAACTAAGGTAAATGGAATTTTCCTAGTTTTGTTTGGATGACAGAGCATTTAGCCACTTCTCATATACATTGCATAAGTGTGTTTATCCTTAGTTTGCATGTATGGATATACAACTTCCATACAGTCTGTCTGCTCTTCCCTTGCAGTTGAAAAAAGGTCAGTGAAGCAACTTCAGCCTTCATTAATAATTCTGTGCTATGATGGTATAGCAAAAGTGCCATTTCAAGTGGCATTTGAACAGCAGCACACAGCTGACAGTAAGTGTGGCCCTTCAAGACAACGGGTCAGGAAGATTAATTTATGCGTTTATACAAACGGCACAAAAAGTGCAAAGTGCCAAACAGGTTGCTTATATCTGTCATTAGCATCCCAGGGGAGAGATCAGTCACAGCGAGAACCGGTAGCCAAGAAACAGCGCAAACTTAATTTGGCAAGCGGGGAGAGGACCAGCCACTGTCACCCATGCACGTGGCCAAGGCAAAGGCACCCACTGAGGCAGAGGACCTGCAGTGGGGCTCTCCACCCACAGTGGTCCCAACCAGGCAGCTTTGAAAAATACTCCCTTTAAAATGATTAGGGTTATAGTTTGTTTATAAAATGCTGTGTCATAAGGTCTGTAGCCTCATTTCCTTCAAACTGACTCATGCCAACTGTTAAATGTATGTCTTTAAAAACAAGTATCTGCAGTAGGACGGTAAACGTGGCAATGCTTGCTCCACTGGAAAAATACTAGACTACCTGATCAGTGATGTGATTCAGTTCTAATATTAAAGTTTCTGCTTTTTAAGGAAGTGACCTTTGGTTTGGAGCTCAATAGGACTGCAAGTGTTTGTCCATAGAGCTACGCGTTGAATATTGAGATATTATCACAGTGCTTGAAACAGTATTTGCTAGATTCATTTCTAGGCATTAAACTGAGGAATTAAAAAGAAATTCTGAAAACAAAGTGTTCCTGGTAAACATCCACATTTCCCACCATTGGATTTTCCACAAGAGAGTTTAAAGAGATCAAATATGAAATATTTTCCCTTTCTTATCCCCACAGGAATATTTGAGGCACTAAAATTCTTTTTCCATTTTTAAAACGGCAAAGGCAGCTTTAACTGGTTGCACTTCCCACACCTATATTTACTTAATATCTTTTAATTGTTTATTATGTATGCCTCCATGTATTCTAGAGCTTTCTAGGGTGCTCAGATCAGGCTAAAGGTGATGAACATCCTCCCTGTGATTGCAGCACCTTCCCTGTGAGTCTCTCCCTGGGATATCACAGACTCATCGGGGGGGGGAACTCAGGCTTTGACTAGCCATGCAGTTAATTAGCACATAGCTGGAAAAGCCGGTATTAATATTTACTGTCGTCTTAGGTCTGCTAAAAAATAAAAAATAAAAATCCCAGATTGCAACGTATCCCGTTCAGCCCAGCTTCCAAGATCTTTCCAGAAGGTGGCAATCTTGTTTCGTATTTGTGCCATTTCCAGCCAGACTCCTGCAGCAGGACTGTGACCTGTGCTCCCGCAGAATAAATAAAGAAAAAACAACTCGATTTTAAACTGGCAGCTACAGGCTTATTATAGGCACAAAAGAAAAAGAGAAGGAAAAAAAAATCCTCATTCCTAGGGATAAAGATATAAGTTGAGCATTTTGACTGAAAACAGTATCATTTCACAAAGTTTTTCTTGGTGGGCAGAATTATTTGGGAACTGTCTTTTTATTTATAATTACTTTTTAGATCTGAGAAACTGATCATAGGCCTATTTACAGGCAGAACTTTTTAAGAACTTTTTAAGTGGAAGTATGCGCAATGGAAAGCTTTTGTTTCTTTATTGCAGGTGGGATTTGTCTGCCTCACAAAATGAGCACAGTGGAGCTCTGTACAGGGACATTGATTTGGCTTCCTGGAAGAACCTGGAATAATACAAAAGTAATAGGTGTCTGAACACACAAAAAGTTATTTGAATAGGTATTTGAAAAAAAAAAAAAAATGAACACATGAAGCAGTTCAGCCCTGGTTTGTAGAGAAAATGAGAATAATTTCCCACAAATAAAGGGGAAGGAGATACTTCTTGCATGGGGCCCAGTCCAACCTGTAACACCTTACTCAGTGAGGGAAACGGGAAACCAATGGACTTACCACAGCAAAGTCTGCGATCTCTATTGAACTGGAGGAAACATGAGTCCGGGACGACTTTTCACTCCTCAGGTCCTCTTCTCCCCCAGAAGAGTAGGACGTTTTGGGATAGTTGGGCCATTCTGCCATTCCAAGGTCCTGGATGTAGGCAGAGACACAAAAGTGTGTCACAGAAAAGAGATTTACTGGGAACTTTCACAGGTGTCACAGCCACAGGCCCGGTTATAACTTTCACCAGTGCACGTGCTCTCTGGAGGGATTACTGTAACACAGGCAATACTTCATGTAATTTGGTATTTTGCACCCCAGAAATGTACTGCAGACGAAAGACCTCTTGAAAACGAACTCCCTCTTGCAAGCTGTGCGTAAAACCCAGAGATTGGTCTCTACAGAGGTCTAATCAGGTAGAAATAAACCATTTCCAATGCTAAAGATTTCAAACCGTTTAACATTAAAGGAAGAGCTTGTCCACAAACAGCACCAGAAGCTGAGGTTTCTGAGGAGCATCCCATAATGTGCCCAATGTCAGGATTTTCCATCACTATACTTCAGACACGTGCCGAGTTGGGCTTTTGGTGCATTAATGTACTTCGGCACCTACAAAGGCAGCAGCTGAAATGGTCTGTTTTCTCTGAGACTCAGCCCTGCCTCCTTGCAGCAGATGCTATTTCATCATCATGTAAATTTTTTCAAAGATCCTCCCCAATACTTTAAGCAGTTACATTTTAAAGGAAATGAGAGCACACAAAAGTAAAATAAAAGTATTTCTGGTTCTTTGAGGCATCATCCATTCAAGCCATGTCATGGCTGCTGAGCTGCAGGGGTCCTCACGCCCTGGCTTTGAAAATACTGGATTAATTGTTGACATGCAGAGGACATGTTTGTGCTGGTGTCTGTAAGAGCATCAATCTCTCAGTCCCCTGCAGTGGTTGTTGTTCTGGGCATCAGTAGAGCACAGTAACTGTAAAGGACAGAAAGCAAGAATTGGGCCAATAAATTATACGTTCCAAAGCACAACAATCATTATGTTATGCACAGACATTTGCAGTTAGCTTAATGAAGTGAGAGTGAAGGCCCCAAGACCAAAGGGTGTGGAAACCTTCAATCTGCAGACATGTAACAGCAGCAACAACCCAACTCAACGTAAGGCCAAAATAAATCACTAAGATAAGGGAAGATTTCTCCAGGAGACTGAAAAACACTGGAACATCTGGAAAGAAAAAGAAAAAAGATTTAGTTGAGTGTGTGTTTTGGATGCTTTGTAGGAAAAATATCTGCAAGAGACTGTCTTGTCTTTAAGCACTGAACATTGAGACCCAGGACGTTTCCTGGGGATTAATAACTACCTAGGAGAGTTAATGACCCAGAGAAAAGCCGAGGGTCATTAAAACCAGTCAGTCATCAGCTCATCAGGAAATGCCCTCTGCTGAAGTTTGTTACGGTTGCTGCTAGCACCCCTCCTTCTTGGTAAATACAAGAAAAGGAAAAAGTAGCAGCATACTTCTCTCTGCATAACCAGAAAGCCCTGCAGCCATGCCTCTGCGAGGGGAAATGTTGGGGGGCACCACCATGGCGCTGAGCTCTCCAAAAAAGACGATAAAACGTCTTCCCTCCAATTTAGATTACATCACATAGATGCTTAAATAAAATAGCACTTTTTAAATGCATTCAGCTAACAAGGTATCGATGAGGTATCGAGAGGAGAATGTCACAAACAGGGCAGCACGTTAACATGTGACAGAAGCTGTCTCACTCCTCACTGTTAGAAGAGCCTCACGGGCTGCAGGGAAGGAATAGAGAAAACTTTCTGCCAATTTTCTGTGTGTCCTCAAAAGTGAACACAGCACAACTCAAATTACAGAGGAGTTGGAAACGGACCACAAAAACATCTCGAGACCTGAGAACAGTTTCTCCCTTCCTTACTTTTGCTCAGCGAGCCACTGCCCCGCTCCCACTTCAAAGCGTTCCCTGCGCTGAGCTGTGCTGCACATCAGCCCACGCGTGGGGGATCAAAGGGACGCCCCAAAGCCCAGGTCACCCCCAGTGGCTCTATCTCATCCCATGATTGAGGCACATGTGTGAAACAGAGACCTGCCATGACGTGGTGGGCACAGCTCGGGCTGGGGCACGGCCGGTAACGCACCCAGCCCCCAGCCGAGCCTTATAAGAAAGAGTGAGAAGGAAAAGTAAAGGCATGATCTAGAATATACGATGACTGTGTATATTTCACACATAATTTTGTGTAACCATCACTTTCTTCTCAGTTCCCTTAACTCTGGAGCGTGGAGATGCACAAGAGGAAAGGCAATGTTATGTTGTGAGATCAAACACACCAAGTTAGGCAGCCAGGCAAATCTTTGCAATAATCAAGTATTTCATCTATAAAATGAGGTATGTATGATTATTAAGGCATTTTACTAGCTTGCAGTTTGGGATACATACAGTATCTGCACATTTCAAACATGAACAGTATGTGGTTATATCATATTTCGGTGCCCTTAGATTAGGTACAGTTGAGCCTGGAAAGTCTTGGACATCATTCAGTAAATGCTAGATATCTATTAGTTTATGTATTACTTATTCAAGAAGTTCTTTACATAAAATATTAAATTGATTACTAAGTGCACATACAGTTATTAATAGCACTTCTAGCTGAACAAGGACAGAACAGGTTTTTGTCTTAAGGCATCCAAATATTATCAGTTACTTGAACTCTCTGATTTGGCAATGAACACTGGGAGAAGAAACGTGCTTACCTGAACGTTTCATTTGTCTGAGAGTCTGCCAGTATCAAGGGCAACTACAACTACAGTCCTGTATTTCCTACCTTAGTTATATTCCATGATACTGTTGCAGGAGCCAGCAGCCAAAATCAAAGTCACAGTGGCTCTGGAAAATACATTATTTCAGGGAAATCTGCATGTGTGTTTAGATTAAGGTAGTCAGCCATAAAAACTTGAGGCAGCAAAGTTTCCTTTAGCAACTAGATTTGGTTGTGAAGCACATCTAATCTAAAAATGCACTTTTACAAAACCTGAACAGTAAAAGGCCGGGGGGGGGACGGGGGTGTTTAACAAAGATAGCTTCAACAAACAGCAATTATCAGTTACAGACATCAAAAGGCCTTCAACATCAATTTTAATTCTCAGCCACGCAGAAAGATCCAAGTGGGCATAGGCAGTTGAGGCAGTGAAATAACACGGGCACTACATGACTGGGGTCCTCCTTACTGTCCTTAAGGCAAGAACAACCAGGGACTGTGTAGGCCATCTCCTTCAGCAGCAGAGGCTTCAGAGAATTTTCATAGAATCATTTAGGCTGGAAAAGACCTTTAAGATCAAGTTCAGACATTATCCCAGCACTCCCAAGTCTGCCACTAAACCATGTCCACAAGCACATCTTTTAAATATCTCCAGGAATGGGGACTCCACCACTTCCCTGGGCAGCCTGTTCCAATGCTTCACAGTCCTTTCAGTGAAGAAATTTTTCCTAATATCTATCCTAAACCTCCTCTGGCACAACTTGAGGCTGTTTCCTCTCGTCCTCTCTCTTGTTACTTGGGAGAAGAGACCAACCCCCACCTCGCTACAACCTCCTTTCAGGTAGCTGTAGAGAGCGATAAGGTCTCCCCTCAGCCTCCTCTTCCCAGGCTAAACCACCCCTCAGCTGCTCCTCACAGGACTTGTGCTCTAGACTCCTCGCCAGCTTTGTTACCCTTCTTTTGCTGCACGGTAAAAGGTCTACTAGGTTCTTCCCCTACCACTCTGGGGTGGACAGTGGAGTTCTGTATGAGCAATTTAAGAAACACAGACCAGGAGTTGTTCATGTCAGACAGAAACATTCACACAGACACTGCAGCATCTATGCAGTAGTGACATTCTATAACAGAGGGGCGATTCATTTGGAAGTCTCATTTTATTGATTTATTTGGGTAAATTATTCAGAGCTGATAAAATAAATCTCTGTATTTTCTTCTGTACAAAATCTTGCTGCACTTTCAACTGGGAATCTTTCTTTCCTCAACATTTGGCTCCTCTCAAGAGAAGTGTTCCACCAAATTTCTCTTCCTCTCCATTCCTCGCAGGAAAAGGATGCACCACTTCTCCTTATAGACTTTGTTTGGATGTTACTCCTCATGACTTTTCAAGATGTGCCGGGGCTGAAATACTCAGGATATCAACTTCTCTTTTACTGCAGGAAAGGGAGAAGACTTATTTTTAAATGGTCCTACTTTTGAGCCAAGCACCTTAATCTTTGTTTTTACTTACAGAATTTCTCTGCACTTAGAAAAATAAAAGTTCATCAGAAGAAGTTCATCTTAGTTCATTTTAGGAAGTTCAATCCAGCCCACTCTCACAAGTGCTAATTAGGCAAATGTATTTCCCCAGTGTTTACTTCCCTTCCAAGCTTCACACTCTCTCAGTGTGCCAATCTTAGGCAGAGGCATCCTTCATCAGAGAGAATGGAAGAGAAATTCAGCAGCCTCCACAGATTAACCCCCACATGATGGAGTTTTACCAGTCATTTCTGTCATCAGTAATAGGCACACGAGTAAAATTATTTGTAATATCAGCCCTATGATACCTTTTGAAAGGGTAGGGTTCAATGTGAGGCTTGAAATAAACCTGGAAAAGTGAGGCAAGGGAGAGGGAAGACTGCCAGCAAGTCAGAAATCTCTTCCAATCTTTTATATAAACGTTTCTCTTTCTGAGTTTAGCTGGAAGTCTGTCAAAATAGGGCCTTATCATCTGCACATTTTTCACTCAAAATAGTGGCAATCAGCACAAAATGTAAGTAAATACAGGCAAACAAACAAACAAAATAGTCCACTTAATAGTTCTATTATGGCAAACCTGCCATAGGAGACGGGAAAAAGAATATATGGAAATTCAAAACATAGTTGCAAAACACAGAGAAGCCTCCAATTTCACTGGCACAATATTCTCAAATATCAGGGACTACATGAAGAGTGAATGTCAGCAAAATGAATCTTTCTCACTCGGTAGATGGGTCTCATGCGTCACACCAGGGCGATTAGGAAGGCGATGCTGTGAGCAGACCCCGGTCTCCTACCAGCTGCAGCAGAAGCCACCAACTTCACCTGAGCACCAGACTCTTTGCTCCACATTTGCTTGAAGCAACATTTGCTGTACACAGAAAGTTGGTCGGAGAGGAGTATAAAGTAGTACAGCTGGTACAGCCTCTTGTGGGGGGGGAGTCTACTGCAAATCAAAAGGAGGGGGGGAGGGGGAATATTATCACATGCCAAAACCTGGCAAAGAGGGCTTTTCAGACTTTGTTATGGGATCTCTCTGCAGCTTAATTTTTTCCTGTTACAATTACTGCTTCTATAGGTTCTGGGGGATTAAAAAGACCATGTACTCTGAAAATGGCTACAGCAGGAAAGCAGAAAACGATAATAGCCCAAGTTAAAAATATGATCTTTGTGACAGACTCTGGAGAGGTAAGATTGCACTTGCCAAGGCCAGGGGAAAAGGCAAGTTACGGTAACCTGTGTGATGATAGCCTTGACACGCATTAAGTTTCAAGCTTCAAGCAGTAACTGGCTGTGACCGGAGTGACTTTTCTAAAAATTCCTCTTTAGTCATCATGTGCAAGCAAAGGCTAACTAAAAATCAAAACCTGAAGACTAACGATTGTTTCTTCTCAAATATCAGTCCTACATCCATGAACCACATGCAGAAAGAGGGCAATATTTTAATAGATGTCGGTTCTCTTGCCCCCCAGGATTTCTTACAGATACATGAAGGCAAGAAACTGATTGAGAAGGGCAACAGAGAACTACATGCTGAAACTAAGTAGGATATTGGGCCATCCTTAATACAAAGAAGGCAATTGTTTTGGGGCTGGGGAAAAATAAGAAAGAGTTTCTAGAGATTCCTTACACAGTGCCCGTGAGCTGGCAGGGCTGACAGCTCAGCCACAGCTCCCATCCAGGTCTTTGCCCTCTCCACCTACAAGATTGTGTCTGATGCCTGCTCTGCCAACACCATCTGCAACCACAGACTGCACTGACCCAAATTGCCTCTAAATTTAATGTTTTTCAAATTTTTCCCATGAAGTCATTAAAAAAAAATAATCTTCATGCAGCTCCTCAGTTTAGAATGCATTTTCAGAAATATATTTTCAATCAAATTTATTATTGAACAACAACTGTTAACATATTCACTCTCTGAAATAACTTACGGAGAGAAAAACAAGCAGTATCATTTAACATAGCGAACGTACTACTATACAGGGCTTTTCCCAAATTAAAATGGCAAAATTTGGTAACAGCAGTCATATTCTTGCAGCAATAATAGCAAACTAGTAATGGTGGTGATGAGTTTTGTAAGACAATGAGCTTATCAGGATGGAAGTATCCTGAGCTAACAGGTTTCAGTGGAAGTCAGAGCTGGTGACTTAGATTAGCATCTGTAGAGCAAATTAATAGCCTATTTAGTAACACGCACAACCACATACACACACTGTAATTTTCAGAAATTGACAGAGCTGACAGAAGACAAGAAACATTTGCTCAAGCAGAACAGGGCTGGGCAATTTTCTTCTCTCTTGACCTGGAACACTGAGATCCTCTACAAAGGGAAGCTCTGGAGATACCGCTGGCTTCTGTATCTTGCAAATTCATCATCTTTCAGTCTGTCTGTTAATTTTGCCAGACAGCCATGCATCTTATTTTTGAAGATAGCTGTTCTAGAGAGGAAGGATTAAGCTATCATAGCCTGAGGTCCAAGAAATTAAATTTGCTACTTCTCTGAACGTCACTTTGGGACTGCCTTAAACTTTTCTGGGGCACGGGGGTGGGATGGTGGATTTCTCCAGCCCTGCTGCTTTTTGTGTGCTTGCACATGGGAGGGAAGGAGAATGCAGCCCTTACACGTGACACAGAGTCCAACTGCCAGGCAGCCTACCCTTCTGCAAATACCATTAGGAACTTTTCTGTTCAGAAAAACAAACTTAAATCAACATTAGCACCGTAATTATTGCAAAGCTGCTGAATGGGCCACTCTGTTACCTAAAGTCCGTTTTAATCCCAAAACAACATAGTTAGGATGGGAAAGACTTTTTAAAGCTATTCAAAATATGCATACTCCATTTCAGGTCCAGAGAATTAAATTACCAGCCTGTAAGTGAGATAAGGCAGCGAGAGAGAGAGAGAGAGCGCGCGCCGAGACCCCGGGTGGCTGCAGGACTTTGGGTAATTTGCTCAGCTCAGTCCTTGGGCCCAGCAAAACCCCCAGTAACACCAGCTGGAACGTGTGCACTGCAGCCCCGGACAGCTGGGAGGAGAAAAGGCCAGTCACAAATTAAATTAAGAGGTGTAATATGGTGTGAGAAGAAAAACAAATTGAGATTGTGAAAACAGGTGCCAACTGACATTTACTCAATACTCAGTCACACTTTCCTTTCTCTCTATGTGATTAGCAGTTAAGCTGAATTAGGATAGATTTCATGCTTCGGTGACCTTCCAGAACCCCCCTACAGAAAAAGAAAAACACCTGTAGCTAGAAGGGTTTTTTTTCCAAGAGGGTAAAAATGCCCAACTACTGTGGAGCTGGGTTGGCCAGACTGATGCACTCAGACCAAAAAAATATGTATATGTATAACATATGTGACTGCAGTCAGATTAATTTTTTTTTTTTTTTTTAATTAGTCCAACAAGTAGCACTAAACACAGGGCCTTAAAGTAGCACCAGGCTCGCAAACTAATGGATTTAGTTATCTGCATCATTAGTGGCAGTCTTAATAGTTGCTGTTTGGAGGATAAGCTGAAACGCATGGGCACTATCCTGAAGTTCCTGGGAAGGACCAAAGTGAAACGCAACAGCCCCAGTTGTTCCCCACAGAGACTTGCACTGTTTCTGTGCCTCTGAAAGCAGGACTGTGATTTTGTATCAGCTCCATTTGGGGCTCCTTGAAAGAGAGGGTTTTGCTGGGAAGGTGCAGGAGGTCACCCTGGTACAGCTACACCTGAACATCATTCCTCCACCAGAGCTACAGCCTGTCACGCCGCATGGTGGGAAACAAAACTCTCCTTCCACTGCCTGGGCAGCCTCTCCTGCTCGGGCATGGAGGCTCCTGCAGGCTTGGCACTGAGCCCAGCTGCTCCTCACTGGAGATTTCTCAAGGCTTCTCCTGCTCAGTGCAGGCTCCACACAACTGGGTCCTACTCTGAGCTCCTCTCCTAGCAGGGAAGCTACTGCAGATTTTCAGCAAACTGACCTGCAAACAAACCGGTCATTTCTCTTGAGCCAATTCAGATGCCAAGGAGGTCCCTGACGCAAACAAAAACTTCTTGTAGGGTGACATTAAGTAGGAGATGTGCCAGGTCTAACTGCTAAATCCAGGACAACTTCCTGGTACACTCCCAGCCTTGGTAATTCCAGAAAAGCCTCCTTTGAAACAAAAGGATTGATGGGTCTGTTAAGCAGGGTCTGTGGCCACCGAGAAACTTTTAAAGCAGACATTTCCCTCTTTCCCAAAAGCACCAGAGTTATCAGAACAAATTATCTTGGTGGAGCTTACCAACCGACTATGTAAGGATGTACCCATGCTGAACACGCTTGGCTTGCAGTAAATATTCAGCCCCATCCTGTGGGGCTCAGAAACACTCCTGCCCTTCCCAGACCTAACTGCAAAATGTGAACCACCCCAAAACAACCACAAACATGCTATGATGCACGGATCCCAAGTGCATTGGGGGAAAATACTTCAAGCTACACCTTCTGTTCATTTTTAAGCTCACTGACTTTCTGTACTAACATGAAGTTTTGGGGCTTTGTTAAACACAGCAGCGTTGAATTAACATTTTTCTCTCAAAACTCTCCACAGCTGGACAGATGATGGCAAGCGTGTACCATAAGACCACTCGATGAAAACGTCAGGGGCCTTAGAAATAGTTCACATTCTCTGGCCTTCAGTTTCATGATCATTATCATAATAAAATGTTTTTGCTTATTCCTTGCACACCTGCTGTGTGTCAGTTTTCCCCCATTGCAGCTCTGTTACCCCACGCACTGCTCATACTGACATATACAATCACTTTCTTTATACCAAGCAGATCTTAGGCACTATCGGCCCATCACACACAGATAAAAAGCACAAGCAAGTAAAACCCTTCGTAAAGAGAGAGGAATGTAGACCAGGAATGTGGTTCAAGCTTAGATTAAATGAGAACAGAGGTCTGGAACTTGCTGTCATGAAGTTTTGGATCAAAATTCGTATATATTTCTGAAGTATTTGTTTTCATCTCATATGACCAACTATTCTTGTGAAACGTCAGCAGCAAATCAAGCCAAGAGATGGACTCCTTGAATTTTGAAGCCATAAACCATAACTACAACACCCCTCAGGGAGCGGGAAAGACAGATGGAAGGATGGATGGAAGGGGTGTTGATCCAAGAACTCCACTGCCTGACTTCTTTTTAACCTCTACAATTCAAGCAGGGGTGGTGGGGGTGTTTACATTTGGAGTTTCGGCTCCTGTATCCCACTTCTTCCTAATTGTTCTCAGTAACTTCATTGCCTGTCCATGAGCACCTTATTGCATCTCTTTCAACGTACGTTTGCGGTATGCAATCTCCTCCAAAATTAATTGGCTTTTAGAAACGTATTATCCTAGTTACACTTAGAACAAACCAGTAAGAGGAATTAAAAAATGGTTATGTATTGACTATATAATTGAAACACAGCACGTTTTAAATAATGTTTTATCTGGTTTAAATGTCTTTGGAACCGTTTCATATTTTTTGTAAGTTTAGTTAGTTTAACAAAAACCAGTCTCACACATATTCCTACACTAAGTAAACAATAGCTGCAGCTGCCAAACCTACGAAGCACAAAAAAGACTAGAAATGTCTGTTTTGTTTCAAACACAATTAAAAAAAAAAAATCAATAGCAGATCTATTTATTTTTTTTTAACTTGACATATTACACTTAGCAACTGTTGAAAATCTCAGGTAATTATCCTTGCAAGATTTTCTTATTAGGTCTTGTGGATTGAAGTTACCTGAAAGATGCAGCAGGCTATAAGTATTAAGCAGTGGAATTTATCTTACATGTGGAATTGTTAATAGTAAAGAGAAGATTCATGTAAATGAGATTATTCCAGGCCTATAAGAGACACACCCAGAAATGGAAATCTAAATGTGATTTCTTTCTCAATTAACTTAAGGAACCATCACCACATAGAAGGCAAAAGCATACATGGTCAAATCAAACTCAAAGACAGTAATTCATGAATGCAGTATTTGCATCACTATTTACTAATCGGCATCTGTCAGCCAAGGTTTCACTCCGTGTCCTTCCCTTCATTTATACTGAAAAAGCATTCTTTAACAACTCGAGTATTTCCATGCTCTGAACAGCAGTAATTCCAACAAACCAGAATTCTTTGCCCACATCTTCTCTACAGACACAACCCCTGTACCTTCAGGGCAGTCCAGTGCTGTTTGAGCAACGCGTGGATCCACAGCACCGCTCACCATACAGGTGTTTACACTGTCTGTATTTCAAGAAAAACTTGATGGAAAACATTCCAAGTATCAGAAAACACTCAATGGCACTGAAAAAGACGCGCAAATGTATGCCAGTCTTTTTTAGCCTCCTCTGATGTAAGAGTTAGTTGCAAATATAAAAGTACTATGATGAGATTTAAAAAGCTCAAGAAAACCATCAACCAAAAAAGAAGTCTTCAAAAAAGATGTTAAAGTTTTCATATTTTTTTTTTAATGAAAAAATCAAAAGCATAATTCTTTGGTTCCTCATATTCAATTTTAAAACTGTAAAGTTCCTCATAAGATCGACAGAAGGATCTGTTTGTACTTTATACTTTGCAACATACATATAAAAATACATAAAATTTTTATGTGAAGTATAAAAAACCTAATGTTATAAAAGGTAGTAATGGGTGTATATTTTAGAACTCCTTGTTTTACTTTTCCTTGGAAAAAGGAACATGGGATTCACTGATCAGGAAAAAAAAATTGAATCATAGAAATACTGTACATTACCGCTGGCAATTCCTAGTGGTGGTGCTTCGTCCTTTTCATCTTTTAACAAAAATACAAATATTTTTTAGCTAAGCTGAGATTTAACTAATTTTTTTATGTGGTCAACAAAAGCAGTTTACAGACTATGCAGTTTCTTTGGAGAGTAATTCTCTCAATCTGTGGTAAAATCTACAAATAGTTTATAGGAAAAGAAATTAGTATTTCTTGTGAAATCTTATTTCTCTGATGTGAAACGCTTAATGCAAAATGTTTGTCTTGGAACCACACATATACTTAATAGTAGAGATGCACAAAAAAAATTAATAGTAAGGAAACTGCCATTCACAACCCGCAAAGTTCATTTTTTTACAGTGCAATTGGTATAAGCGGTGTGAAACCTTAAAAGCACTGGGGTGGGAAGGGAGGTTGGTGGTGGGTTTTTTTTTATTTAAGCTTCAAAAATAATTCTGAAATTGAGGGATATTTCTGACCCATCTCAATCTTTCTTCTGCAGTGCTTTCTTCTCAGTTTATTCAATTCCCCAAGTTAATGAAAACAGTGAGAATATTGTACTTCACATGCTGTTACTAGAAAGAAGGGTACAAAGTTTTAGTGTTCATTTTCTGAAGAAACTGGTTAATGGACCTACTATGAGAGCACGTCTCTGTCAGTTCAGTAAACTATCACTTGACTCAGCATAAATCATCAAAACAATAGCTTTCAGTTAAAACAGTTTAAAGAATTAAAACGTAGCTTCTTATGGATTCTTATTAATTCCAGTCCACGATACTAAAAGAAAAATGTTACGGTGGCCACAGAGGTGTGCAATTTCACCATGAAAATCAGGTTACGGATTTCTTTTCAACACGGAGAGCTGAAGCTGTGACTGTTATTTTATTTACATCCGAATAGCAATCCAGTTTTCTTAACTGTGTATTTAGAAGATGGTCTTGCATATAGGATATAACTCAACCACATTTTCTTACGCTGTGTACAGTGAAGGGTGTAACTATTGTCTTCTCTCTTTGCATAGAAGACATCACCAGAATGGACAGAGAATGCCTGGGCAGAGCAAGGTGTGGTAGGGTGAGAACCGTGTGTTCACTGATAACTGCTTCATCTTTTGTAACGCGAGTTTGCAAGAGCTACACTGGTTCTTCTGCCTCCCCTCCAACAGGTCACTGTGCAGAGAGCAATATTCTGGCTCTGGATTAGAAGCTAAAACTAACGCTGTGACTTTGCCAGCTGAATTCAGCCATATGTCTATTTTATTTCCTCTCCAGAAATATTCTAGTGAATTAGAAACGTGTCTCCTTGGTATTAACAAGAAATGACAGAAATGACACTACTCCTTAAGTCAAATGAACACGCATGCAGTCCAACTGATATTGACATTGTTGTTGAGAACTATTCAAGATCAATCCCCTTTTTTTTTTTTTAAAATTAGAGTAGGCAAAATTAAAACAAAGCAATCCCTCCTCTCTTCCTTTCCAGACCGCAGTAAATCCCTACAATTTACAAGGGCTCTTTATATTACAACATCCCTCATTACCCAGTATTCTCAATTCAAGATGCTACTTAGAGTGGAGAGAAAATGATGTGGCCCATCCCAGAGACTTGAGATTACACAAATCCCAGTGAAACAAAGAATCAGTCAAACTAGTCATATATATAAGACCTTACTTTGCTAACTGCCCATATCGACTCCTTCAAATTCTTCCCTTACCTTGGTTACAAGAAACCCAATTATAAAGAAAATTGCTGAGAACAGTTTTATGTATGAATTCTACAAGTTGTAGTGAATTACATTTTAGAAATTAAATAGTCACGCTATTAGTTTTCTACCCAGCAAGTAAATAATGAATCATTCCAACCAGTCTTCAATCAATAGTGGCAGCAACAGCACAGAGGAAAAAAAACAACGTTTAATACAACTTTAAAGAGTCAGATTCTTGACAGTGGCATCTCTTCCCATACTACTTTAATCAGTTTTTCCTTAATCGGGTGGGGTCTTTTTCATTGGGTGGTTGTTCGGTTTTGGTTTTTTGGGTTTTTTTTGGTTTTTTTGGGTTTTTTTTGGGGGGTGGGGGTGTGGATGGATTCTATAGCAAGGGAAATAGCATAAATATTTATATGTGGAATCACTCAGGTACTTCAAGCAAGTTCTTTCACTGGTCAGAGCCTGTGTCTTGCTTATAAACCACCCCGTCAATAAACCCCACGCTCTTGCAGGCTGCAGTTACCTTATTAGCGGAATGGTTATGCCATAACACATTTAAAGACATTTTGCACAACTGTTAACTGGAAACCTCAGCACCACTTAAAACCTACATATAAGAAAAAGCATCATAGTTTTCTTTTTATATATGTGATATACTGAGAACCTTGGGCCGATGTTTCCTTTACACGGCACTGCACAGTCAGCAAAACTGGTGAATTCCAAAAGGCGTGACTTTTCAGTTACACTTTGCATGGATACAATTACCCACCACAGCAGAATATTGAATGAAACCCCTATCCTTTCCTGTCGAAAATATCTCTTCTGTTTTCACATTAGGTATAAGCAGGCCTTGTTTGTTTACAAGAATGATGTTAGGGATTACTGGCAAGCCAGTGATTTAAATCAACATAAATAATATAAAATTGAGCAGGTAAGATGTGAAAACAATTTTTTAAACAGACTGTAAAGGAATGTTTTATATGAAGTCCTCGAAAGCAAAAAGGAACACATTGTCTTTGATAATCAAATTCTAACTTCACCTTCAAACTGAAAAATAAGAAACCTGTAGCTTGAGATGAGTTGTGCAAAGTTTTGTACCTGCCCTAGGCTATTTTAAGAAAAAGAACCAAAAAAGTAAAAGTTTCTTTCAATTTCTGGCTATTATGTGCATGGAATAATCAGGTAACTCACACAATTGTCTTCCGCGTCTTCTAAACAAACAAGACTACTCCCAATTCTCACAATTTTATCAGAATCTCTTAGCTAGAACTCCACTAAGCTGGTAACCGAAAATTCCATCACCATCTCTCAACTTAATTCAAAATTAGCATGTTTATAGACTCAGCTGAGACAATTCCGAACACAAAGATTCAAAAGACTACTCGGTACTTGCTGTTAACACTGTTATAGTAAGAAAGAGCAAGTCCATTTCTGAAAGCTACATTCCTTACTCCCAACAAATAGCTCTTGATTGCCAACAAATTCAATAGTCTAGTTCTCCACTTAAGCCCAACCTCAGAAGTAATTTATGTATTATTCCAATTCTAAAATGTCAAAGGAGAATTCCAGTTAGCCCTTTCCAAACCAGGTATCAAATAATTTAACTGACCCATGCAGATTATCCCAACCCCAACATGCCACAGTAATTCAAAGAGACATGGCGTGGGAAACAATTATTTGAGATATTTGAATATGAAAGTATTCAAACATATTTCTGTATGTGTACATGGGGAAGTGCAACAGCATAGATGTGTCAAGTATTTAATGAAAATAAAGCTTAATTTCTTTTGAAATACATAACAAAAGTGAACACGTTGTTTTCATTATATAATTTCCTTTCTTCCAAGAGATAAATCATGAGTTTGTAGTTAAATCAATGCAGAATGATGCCGATTAACTTTACAAACACTTTAGCAATCCTTACACATTCACTAGACATCAAAACCAATATAAACCAGGTAATATGATAGACTGGAGAGTTAAATAAGCCACAGACACATATTACCCTCATTTAGCAAACTGCAGATATTTTTAAGACTTGGAAAAGAAGTTTATAATGGAGTGAATTTCTTGGCATTAAATTATCCTAGGATAACAGCTTCAACAAATAAGAACTTGCAATCAGCTTGTCAAATTCCTGAGATGTGTCTATATCCTGTAACAAAAGCATGTAAGTTAGTGAAAATGGTAAATACTTTACCCAAGGGTCAAAGAACTAACATCTCTGTAGCTCAGGACATCTTTTTGATGAATGTGAAACAGCTGGAATAAATATATCAAGGGTAACAATTGTGCTCCCATGGTAGATCCAGCTGCTGCAAAAATAAACCAAGGGGGAAAAAGCCAAAGAGTAAAAAAACCCAACAATATAAAAACACTCCTACACCATACAACCCCACTGTTTCTGCATGTGTCCTTTTAAAATACAGGACTTTGCAAATACTGGTTGAAAATTAATGTAGAGATTATTTTGTTAAAAGCAAAACCAGTTTATAAACTGTTTAAAAATATCAAGGAATGACTGTTTTATTTAAACAGCACTTAACAGCAGTATTTTTATCTTTAGTGATTTTTTTCCATACTTGAGGAACATTTGTACCTGCTAGCAAGAAAGTTATTTTAAAAATAAACAGACTCATAATAATCCTGTTAATACTTTATTAGTGTAATTTTTTAGCTTTCTATTGGACAGAACATAAATGCAAACTCCAAAAAAACCATAAATTCAGAGTCCTCTGCCATTCAGTAGAAGTGACCATGGCAGCCTGTTTCGTGTTCATTCTTTGTTACGGAAACGAGAGGAGGGGGAAGGGAGGGGAAAAAGCATCAATGGAACAATTAGGCACACAGCTGACACTTACTGTACAATGATATGCACAAGTAATTTATAACAGCTATATTCATGAGATGTGCTCTTCAGATTTTTCCCTTGTAATATATGAGCTTTGCTCAAATGAGCAAAGATCATTGAGAACAAGGGAATTAACAAAGGAGTAACAAATAAGACTTTTAAAACAAGTCCTTAAATAAACTAACGCAACAACAGAATGCAAAATTGTTCAGCTGAAAAGACATTTTTAACCTAGACTTCAAAATATTAAAAATTCATTTATTTTACAGTTATTCAAATACACATGCATTAAATGAAAATATTGCACAAAATTAAAATTTAGATTGTGGAATTCATATATTTTTATTTTGGTACACATTCTGGTAGCACTTAAAATTTACTGTTTAATTCTAGCAAACACCAGCAGCACAAGCTTGAAGATGAACCAAATGAAAAATTCAATCGCTCATTTTCTCTTAAAAATAATTAAGGCTAAAACAAGTGCATTTGTTGACAATGGCACAATTTTCAGCGGCCAGTCACAGCACCCAAAGGCCAGAAGATAAACCCAGACACTTAAGTGCTGTATATTAACATTCAGTTTTGGAGACTTTCTAGGATAATAGGCTGCATGGGTTGACAGGGCAGGTATTTTAAATTGTCAATAGGAAAACCATTTAAATAGAGATACATACAAACTCTTTTAAACAAAAAGTACTAATTTCTGAAGATTCTTGCCAGCCAACAGGTACCACTGAATTAGGAAGCCACATTCTGTACTTAAATACAGAAGACAAAACTTCAATACATATATACATATGCACACACATATACATAAATGTGTGTATAGGTATATATATGTAATAAATCCATTAAGTAAAATGACTAATAAACATGGCCTATTATGTTCAGTTCACATTCCTATAGATATTATTTTATTTTTGTACAGAAATGTACCAGATAATTAAAAAAAAAAATCCCAGATTTGCACATGATCACTATTCTCTTGAAATTTTTCATGGTACCTACAGATAGATAAAAGGTTCCACAGATGTGACAAAACAGCATTTGAACTTCCCACTTTCATACTGCATAACGAGTTCAGTGATTAAAAGACATAAATTAGATTTGGTAGGATCAATGATATATTTACTATATCGCCAAGAACAACTGCTGAACGATCTTTCATCAGTCAGATGTCAGGTATGCTCGAGCACGCTGACATCAGAGGAAGATACAGGCATGTAAACAATAGGAGCTGGCTATGTTGATTACTTCACACAGAACCCAATAATTTTGTTAAATTCAACAGCACTTAATCATCACGCTTCTACAGAACCTGCAGAGAGGAAGGGGGAAGGGTTCTTACATATTTATCAACTTGTCTTCCTAGGGATTATAAAAGAAAGGGATTTCATTTACAGTATTTAGTTCTGCAATAAAGAAAAAACCAAGTGCACTTGAGCCCATGCATACTGTATGAGAATGTTAACAGTACAATACGATCTTCATTAAGTAGTAAGATAAAAGGCTACATTGCATTAATAGAGTCCATGAGAAAAAATGATCTCTATAGAGGCTTCAGTCAAATTAACTAGGTCCTTTGAGAGCCTTCTATCTTCTCTTAGAACGCTTTCATAAAAGGTCTATGTTCCTCCCTCACGTAAAAGGATCATTTGTTCCCATTAAGACACAAATTACTGTAAGGATCCTTGATCAATAGCTGTATCTTACCCTGTGTTTAGCGTTCAGAAAAAAAACGGACTCTGTAGGATTACTTTCTATTCACCCGGATAGTGGTGCTCAAACAGTAGGGGACTATGAAAAAGAAAACACAAACTGAGATATGCTGTGGCCAAACAGGATTATTCAGTTGTTACTTTAATTGGGCAGAAATTCTTCAATTAAACTAAAACAGATGGATGTGGGGCCTTGATGTCAAATTTTTATTAAAATTTTACACTATGCAAAAAATAAAAAAATTATTTAAAAAAATATTGTAGTTTTATCTCCTTTTTATTTTCATATATACACTGAGATGTGTTCAGGAATTTTCAAGTGTTTGTATATGACTAATGAAAACCTTTACCTGTGAGGAACCAACTAATGCTATTATTTTTCCATATGAGGCTTACACACTAAAAGGTACGGAATCTTTCAATAAAGTAGGACATAGTCTTTTACACGCAAAAAAAGTTTCAAATTTTAATGGGGAGTTGTGTGTAAACTGTGTCTTAGTGCAACTTCCTCATCTTCTAACATGACGCCTATCCTCTTTGAAATATGCACCCCCTTCCTTCTACAACCATCAACTTGACATATGTTCAAATACACCAATTGAACATAAATATGATGCCCCTTCTCCACTGAAGTTACATGCAAAATGTATGCCAGGTGCTATAAGAGCAAAATATGGCCCTTAATGCTACAGAATAATCAGAATAAAGGGTTTATTTCTACTGCATCTCTGCCTTTACTAAAACCCCCATTAGATCTAACGTTAGTTTATTTTTCAAAACATGAAAGGTGAAGTAAATGTGGCATAGAAGCCACATTACCTCAACTTTTCTTTAATAAATGTACTTTTATGATGGGGCTATAGCTACTTCTCCCCTCTCCTATGAACCTGCTATTCCAGAGACTGCTTTTCCTGTTAGCTCAGCCTTTACAGGAATGTTAAGAGAGCCCTACAGAGCCTCAACAGCCATAAAGTAGAACAATTCCACCTGATTCTCACACATTGCACTATCTCCCAGTGCCAAAACATCCTTTTCTTCCATTGTATCACCACAGTTGTGCTTTACTTGAACAGTCTGGCACTTTTCATTGCTGGCAAAACATCGACTCAGGAACGGAGGGAATCAGCATTCTTATATATTGGGCCAGTATTCTTCTCAATGTTGCATGAAGACGCACCAAATCATTTAAGACACGCAAACCCTTCTGGTAGTGGTTGAATTACAAGTGAAGATGAGAAGATCCACAGGTCTTACAGATGCATTAATAATCTAATATGTGACACTAGAAGACTGGTGCAGAAGTAACAGCATGTGAGTTTGAAGCCCCAGAGAATCTGCCCAAGTAATTAGTCCTGAACAAACATACACCAGCTTAATAGGTTTGAAGTGTCACCTTTTCTGCAAGGAAGGCGCTTGAGTAGAATGTAGTCTCTGCTTATACCTCTGCATCTGCTTTGACCGTGAATGCAGTTTGTTGAAGAGCTCATGGAACTTATTTTGTGGAAATAAGGTTTCTAGGAATCTCTCCAGAAACACGTACACCATTCTCTTATTCAGTTGAGCATGCTGGAACATTTCAAAGACCCGAAGAATGCCTTTCCGTGTTGTCTCAGCACCTATGATGTGCTTCAGTTCATCTACAAAAATGAAAGTTACACAGAAGTTTAAGCTGAATTCTGCTTCTCTGTTAACAGCAAACTTAAACAAAATAAAGTCTTTCAAATTATGTAGCTTGGAATTTTAAGGAACAGTGCCTCTATAATACATAACATGACTAAAAGTTCTCTTAGAGCAGAAAGGACTTCTGAAAATTACTTCACTTTTATGCTATATATGTGGGACCATGTTATTTTACATGAAATCATGCTGTATTGGAATATAGGTATTTCACGCACTGAACTTAAGTCCTCTAGTAAATACTGGGTTGGTTCTAAGAGAATTACAGTTGCAAAGTCATAGAATCATAGAATGGTTTAGGTTGGAAAGGACCTTGAAGATCATCGAGTTCCAACCCCCCTGCCATAGACAGGGACACCTCCCACTAGACCAGGTTGCCCAAGGCCACGTCCAGCCTGGCCTTGAACACCTCCAGGGATGGGGCCTCAACAACCTCTCTGGGCAACCTGTACCAGTGCCTCACCACCCTCAAAGTAAGAAGTTTTTTCTTAATGTTTAATCTAAACCTGCCCTCTTCCAGTTTAAAGCCATTCCCCCTCATCCTATCGCTACATGCCCTAGTAAAAAGTCCTTCCCCAGCTCTCCTATACATCTGAAAACATTCAGTGCATTAATAACTAAAAACCTTTTTGTTGAAATACATTTCAGATGTCAACATATCAACAAGATTAATGACATTAATTCCAGTAACAATATATGGTAAGAACTATTAGGCTTCAATCCCAGACTCACCTGGCATTACCTCCAGTAATTTGGTCTTCCCTGCCACTCTTGTTCTCATTCTAATAGCTTTGTCCCTCCGTGGAACAGTCTCTGCTAGAATGCCGTTGGGCCAAAAAGCATCTCTGTAACAAAAGCACATCTGTCAAAATACATTAAGATTTTATCAAGTGACAGGTTCTTTTTAATGCCTCAAAGCTATCTCATAAAATAAATACAAGAAAGTAATTTGCACACAACCTAACACACCCTTCAAATATATAGGAAAGGTAAAAAGTGAAAAAGAAATCAAAAGCAAGAAGCATAATACACTCAATCTATTAGTAGCTACTATATACTTTATTAGTATAAGAATCACATGAAAGAAAATTTTAAGAAAATATTGCACACCAAACCCATTCAAATGCTACATAGTTGTTACATAAAATATACCTAAGATTTGCTTTTACCAATCAGTCTCTACTGCCACTGAGAGACTCTCAGGTCTATTAATTGCTTCATTAAATCTCTGACAGTAGTTAACCTATCAACAAGCTAAATCTGAGATGAAGTAGTTTAGTGTAGTATAAAGCCCAATGAAGACGACACCTCTGTCTAAAAAGGTATTTTGCCTCAGTGAATGACATACTCTTCTTCTGAGTAAGAAGCACACATTCTTACTCAGTTTTATTAAGGAATAACAGAGTATCTGTAAAGTATGACCCTTTGGCCAATAGGTTATCCTACTTTATCTCTTTCACCCCACCCAAACAAAAAAGAAAAAAGGGGGGGGGAAGGGCAGGGGTGGCTTTCGCTCAACAATACTGCCGAATCCATTAAGAGTTTTAGGAAATGGAATGACAGAGACTTTGATACTTTCAAACTCAGACTTCAGTTCTGTTGTATCTGCCCACGCGTGAAACATATTAGCTTAGAGCTAGGGTTTTTTTAGTAATAATTGTTCGCCTCTTACAGCAAGGCATGCACATACCTTCAGCAAGGTAAACAAGACACTTCATCCAGTAATATGATGAAATTCATAAGTATACCCATACTCTAGCTCTTCTAGACTGGTCAACAAAGAACTTTTAGGGCAAGGAGAAAACTCAAAAATATTCTTCATCTGACAACTACTTTCTCTCACTTTACACCAGTAAAAAGCAGTGTATGCTCTGACTGGAATTCTGTACAGTAGTAATAATTTCCTCACATGAAAAGAACAGGAAAGACCCACAGATTTTAGACATCAATTGGCACATACTTCATATTTAATATCTATGATAAAAGACATACCTGAAGCGTTTCACTGCATCAGCTACTTGCTCAGGAGATGTCATCCAATCAACGTGATCAACTATTTTTCTAAAAATCAAAGCAACAAGTCAGTCTCATTTAATTTTTAAAACAGAAAACAAATACGTAGAGCATTTTAAAGAGCACTCTAGGGCAAACAAAGTATAATTTCAGCTTTCTCCAACTCCACAAGTAGGTTCTATAAAACTGCACACTAGGAAGGCAAATACTGATTCTCAAGATAAAAAATTTAAGCTCACTGATCACTCCTAAAGCTAAAGCCTTTTTATTTTTCAGTAAATATACAATGACTAAGCAGGCTGAAAAATCGATGTTGCATCTCCCACCAGCGTTAGATAAATGTCCTGCTTGTAGAGTGCTCCTCTTCATGGAGCACTCTTCAAGTTCTGCTTCTGTAAACAAAGAACCTACTTAAAATCTCAAATTACCACACTTCTGTATGCAGTTACTTCATAATCTTTAACAGGGGATACAGACTAATCATAAACTTTGACCTTCATTCATCAACACGTACACAGAGCTCAATATCCAAATCTAGTATGTTTACAGAAATGATATAGGCATCTGTGTATCACCATAATCTCAGGATTATTTCTCTAAACATAATTTGAATTTAGTTGTCTAAGAAACAGGAAAACAGAATTTTGCTGCAGAATGCCATTAAACCCCAAGAATTTGCTAGGAGAGGGTATGATTGCTGAACGAAAGGAAGCTGTGAGTATCTGGAATAGTTTTAAATGCAGAAGCAAAATAGTTCTGCATACACCTCTGCAGTAAGAAAGCAGAAGCCTGTGCACAAATTCAAGCTAGTTATACTACAAACTGAAAACGTGGACAGGGCAGTGCTTTTTTGGAAGCATAGGTCTAAAGATAACTGTCACCTGGCCACGAGGAATTATTTCAAAAACACCCAGTGGTATTATTATTATTACATGGCTGCATCACTTGGTACAACAAGAACTGTCTGTATGTTCAATAGTGATGATGAAAACGTAAAAAATATACTTGTGAAGGTTAAAAAAAAAGTAATGATACAGTGAGGAATGTCTTGAAAAAATAATAGGAAACTACTTCTCACCTGCCAGAAATTAAGTTTCTGATTCCTGGCAGTAATCCACAGCAACAATTTAGTACCAATCCTGTTTCTAGAAAATGTTTTGTTTTATATTTTTCTTACATTTCAGAAAAATTATTAGAAGGGAAAGCCCGGAATCAGTAGATTTCTAAACTGAGGGCAAGAAACATTACTTATTTAGCACTACTACTTGGCTTTGCATGTGCATGGGTATATGTGAATTACAGAGAACATGGGGGGCAGAATGGACCCCGTAACAGTCTTTTCCCTTCCCACCCCTCAATCTTTTGAAGTGTGACAGCAAAAACATAACGTGGCAACTCAGTACAGTTCACATAATCTGACAGTGCCACTGTATTGTTTGTGGCATCAGAGAGATGTAAATAGAAATAGTGCAGAAAGTAATAAACAGTATTAACAACAAAAAGTATAGTGCAAAACACAGGGGAAAAAAAAAGCAGAGACACCAGCAGTACTAAGTTACGTTTACAGAAACGTGCACGTTTGTTGATATGTGAAAGCGCTTTTGAAAGTTCTCTGTCATGTAAGAGTTACTGCAATTTGTCTTTCAGCAATATTTTCTGTTTATGTCCATTTTACACCACATTTGTACTTCGTTTATTGATCCTCTTCAAAGGGGAATGCATGCAGATCTATACCACAATAATTTAGTAATACCAAAAAGGATTTATAGATGCAATCTACATAGTATCACTCACACTATCACTCTACATAAGAAAAGCGGTACCTATTAATTGTGTCACCATATGTTGCTCTAATAAGTTGCTGAAGCAGATTTTTTATATTTCTTCTTAACCACTGATTTCTTTCCTTTAAATCAAAGACTTCATCCATAAGGAGGAGCATAACTCTCAATGGAATATTGTCATCCACCTAGTAAAGTAAGTAAAATTATAATCAGTACACTTTTATTTCAGTTCAAGAAGGCTACAAGTTTAGTAGCTACTTCACAGGTCAAATGCTTCAATATAAGCAGAACAATGTCAGAAACACTTTGCTTTTACTGCAATATGAAATCTTCCCTAAATCTTCTATAATAACACTAGATACAAAGAAAGATTGAAAATTAAAGATAAACTAGGCTTAAATCCATTGAATTTTTAAAATAAGACAAAAAGAAAAAGTTATTTCACCAAAGTTGAACAAAGTTAATACAAGCAAACCTGTCCTAAAAAGAGAGCTTGTCCCTGACTCTTACTTTGGTAGCTGTGCTTCCAACGACCTCACATGAAAACTGCAGAAAATGCTTTTCTTTGGCATCTTTTTCTTATGGATGCACTGCGCCAAATTCAGAACCTCCTAAGAACAATGACACTTCACTGCAATGACCTGCCTTTTATTTAGGTATCATTCCAATCTGCACAGCTATTAAGTGCTTTTATGCTTGTAGATTAAGAAAAGCATCGTTTTATTATTTAATAGAAGATTTTACACAGATTGGCTTACAAAAAACAACTTTTATGGAAATCCTAAAACAGAGAATTCAGCAACTATGTAAAGTTTTCAAAGGTGGATGACGTACACTTGCAATAACTGTCAATGTTTTTTCCAATATTAAAATTCGAGGGAGACTTTACTAAATTCTGTAGTGTAAAAGTATTAGGTTTTCATCTTAGTTGTTATTAGTGTTCCTCTTATAGAAATAACAGCAGTGTCTCATGGCCTGCTTATATGCCAAAATACAAGCCTACATATTGTTAGGCTATGGCATAAAAAGATAGCATTTACAGTTACAGTTGTATTGCACAAGAGGCCACGAATATTTATCTCAAATACAACAAATTAATTTCATTTTTTTGACTGTCTTTTGTCTGAATGAGTGAGCGTAAGTTGTGAACAATGCATCTTAAAAAAAAGGTTTTAAAACATTTGAGATCTGCCTTTCCAAAACACTTGGTATGTTAACTTAGAAGCTATCACAAATTGTAGCTTCTATTCATTTTACAGAAGATTAGTGAAATATTTGCAAAGAAGCTGCTCATATACTTGAATGATATTATTTTGTTTTGCCAGTACAAAACAGAAGCCTCGGGAGTATCAAAGATATACATTTGTTATTACAAATTTACAGATACAGTCCGATTTGGCGAAAAATAATGGGGAAAAAGAAAACTCAGAAGAACTCAAGCAAAAAAATACATCTACCAAGCCATCATAGCAGTTATGCACAGGAAGACAAACTGGAATGCTTTGATGTGACCAAAAAACCCAAAACATGAAGGGCAGAACAGGTGCAGATTTATGGCCATAGCAAATTGCACATAATCACTGCTGATCTTAATGGCCTTTCTGTCCTACTTAGAGATAAAAGTTTTTTTCCAATTGTTTTCACATATATGATCAATGTTTCTATCAAAACAATAGCAAAATACTATAGCTTATGATAACACCAAAAGCTTAAACTTCACTTTCAACTTTCTAATATTACTACTTTATACATTTTATGTATCCACATACTAAAAGGCTATTTAGGAAAACATTCTGAACGAGGGGTTTGGGTTTTTTTTCATAAAAACATAACAAACACTACTTCTGACCCATTAAACAAATTCCCCCTAAAACATCATATTCGAAATCAGAATCCATAACATGCCAATGGAAACGATGCTAAGAGTCTGGTACCATACTATCTTTGAAGAGACAGAAATTGGAGGGAGGAGGGGAAAAACCCAAACAAAACCCAACAATAAAAGCCCCCACCTACAAAACACAGAAGCAGCAGTAGCATGTACACTCTAAGTTATTCCACTGTTTTGCAAACCACTTTAGTACTAACAAAGATAATAATTTTAGAAGGAAATATCTAAGTTTCTTTTTAAAAAATTAAGAACTGAGTTTGAGTAGAATGATATAATATTAGAAAACAATAAATACGTAGTTTAACATCAAATAAGTAACTCATTTGGTTTTAGAGGAGTCAAGTTTAAAAGGGCAAATGTCAGACTCACATTGTCATCAATTGGTGCTGCAACACGACAATGGTCAGGATCTGAATAGGTTTTCTGGATCAAAGGAGGCACCTACAATTAAAAAAGGTAATGTTTATGAAGTAAAAAATACTTTGGAACAACAATAAATCAGATTAACTTTCATAATCAATTTGGTTATGAAAATGAAAACCAAACATTTGGTCAAAAGACAGTTGCATACTACCACAGGTAAATATTCAGTAGTCCTTTCATCTTCCAACAAAACAAGCCTGTAGGTATTCCCCAATAGCTACCAAAGTCATCAACACCTTTAAGACAATACACATATATTTTCTCAAATGCCTAATGCTTCAATTGAAAAACACCTAGAAATTCATATGGGACTGATATTTCTTCTGGTGTCTCCTCTTGATCTTAAGTCCTGCCTAGTTACAGACTTCCCAGTGAGTGTAACTGCAGATACATTGTTAGTCACACACCAGGGAAGTTACCAGCAATGAAAAAATGCAGAGCCAATCATTTTATCTCACAAGTAATGAAAAAAAACAAACAAAACCATCAAACCCAGAAAAACCCTGCACACCACAGATTTATTATTCCCTTTCACGGTTTAAAGGTTAACTCATCCTGGTTGCTGTTCTACATCTGCCACATGTAACTGTTTTGGTAACAGAAAATGGAACAATCCCTGATCACAGACCTTACAGCTACACACAGAAGTAGGAGGGCAAGGGAAAAGGAAAGTCATATGGACATGTTAGGAAGATTACTACTTTCATAGGACTTCTAGATAGCACGCTATGCTACCATTCCCCACCTCTAAGGTATTACATTTTAGGAATATAAGAGATGAGGAAAGATGGCAGGAAAGACAAAGAAAATTTAATTAAAACCAGAATTCAGCACGGAAAAAGCAGAAAAGAAGCTATCTCCTTATGCTAAGTTTCATAATATATGGGTTGTTTTTTTTTAACGACAGCAGCAGATGCAGCAAACTAGCTTTATCAGAATGGGTGGTAAAAAACTAAGAAAATCAGTGACTCATTCTCAAGTGGCTGCATTGAATTAAGTCAAGAAGGATCGCTGTAACAGTCTGTAGATGTCATCTTAAAAAGTGTTG
>NW_009647218.1:3671639-3674990 GCF_000708025.1 Charadrius vociferus | reverse complement strand
ATTAAAAGGATATAAAACAAGACTGCTTTCCTGTCTAATGACTTGACTCTTCATTACAGTATACAACATAAGTGACCCGATAGCTAATCTCCTATTAATTCACTAGTATGTATTAACTACCAAATATTTTCTTACCTTGAAAAATGATTGCTTTATGTCTTGTCCCAATCTCTCTGACATTTTACCCATGTTGTCTGACATTTTAGTCATTCCCTCTGCCAGGCTGTCAGGGAGAGACTTGACTGCATTTGATACATTTCTCATAGAGTTACGCAGTGGGTTTACAAATGTGTCCATCTGAAGGGGAAGATGTTTAACCAGAATTGTATAATCTATGAGGACACCAGTATATGAATACACTATGAGAAGTATCACACTGTTCCAGAGAACAATAATATAAAGAACAACTCAAATTACTTAACTTCATTACAGAATGCAGAATAAAGTTTTAGCTTCACTTTCATTTATTTTTCTCGTTCGTTACAGCCCTACTGTAACTATTCACATCTTTCAACAGATCCTTTTTCCTGAGTCATTTCCATTTCTCATCCCTCAGCATTTTTAGCTTTAATTTATTTTCCTTTTCTTCTCTATTCAATTCCATTTATCCCTTCCAAGCTTCCTACTTCCAGATGTTTCACTTCTGCTTTCAACTCTTCATCTTTGAAACATGCCTCTTAAAACAGCACTGGAGTAATATCCTTTAATATCATGGCAAGTATAATTAAAAACATGAAGTAGCTCCATAGAAACTGTTACAATTTCTCTTTCGGTACTCAAAATTCAGTCCAAACAGAAGCACAAATACTAGTGTGATGTCCTTAAAAGTTTAAGTTTATGAAGAACCTGGTAAGTTGGAAAGCTGGAAATCAAATCTCACTCAGTCATTACATAAACCTTAATAACTATTTAACTGTTTCACTGTTAAATATTTAAGGAAAATAGGCAGAACAACAACTTGAAGTGGCAATACAGTTGCAGACGCTTCTTGTATGAAAATCACTAAAAGTTTAGAAATAGCTATATTTGCAAAGCAGATGCCCACACAGACTGGTCAACTGAACAAAGAATCACTTTGGAGAGAGTTCTGGTGGCTTAACAAAAAGGATGCGCAGCTCAGACCTCCGAATTTGACTGACGACTCTGAATGTTTACAACACCTAAACACGATAGCTGCTTTTGAAGGGAAATGCATTTCATCTTTTGGGCTGAAGAGTGGAGAGCACGGTAACAGTAGCAAATACAGAGTAAAGAACTGAAAAAAGAAATTAGAAGGAATGAGACCACAAAAAAAAAAAAAATCACAGATGTCTGACAGACAGTAACTTGCAACGAACACACTTTTAAAGTAGTCTTGGTGCAATACACTGTGTCTGATTTGAAAATTTTATTTCCTGGTCATACCAATAAATTTACCTGTTATAAAACCAGTAGATTTTTGGTCCCGTATGTCCTCAGATACTTTGCCACTCACAAAGTATTAAAGCAATTCACTTGCAAGCTGGTTTGATAGTGCTATATAGCTGTTTAATATCAGTTCAACATCTCTCTTTAATGCAATCATTGCACTAATGAATGCTCTCAAGTTCCCTTGACATTGCAAAACATTCTTACCTTCCGTGCAAAATCCCCTTTCCCTTTGCTGTAAGCTTTATTCTCCAGGAAGTCATACACGTAATGGGCTAATGCCGGAGAAGACTTCATCATTTCAGGATTTAACAAGAGCTGAGTAAAATAATTTTTAAAAAGTGCTTTTTAATAAATAATTATAAAGGCCATACCATTCAGTTTAGTAAAAGTTTACCACATACAAAGACACTACATCTTGCAATATATTTTCTCATTAATTCTCTAAATTTTATTGCAACATTACATTATTCTCAAGATGGAAACAACATGCTCCTTGGTAATTCCCATAATTTTAACTAGTATGTTAATTATAGCATCTCACAGAAAAACACACACCTTTATGACCACTCATACTACTTCTAAAACTCCAAGAAAAAAAAAACGCTGTGACTGAAAAACATATTGCTGTTAAAAATGGGACACATATCTCACAAAGGAAAAAATATTAGCACTCTAAACAGAACAATCAGATTTCACAATGTTTTATTCATCTTCATTATTTATTGTTAACATGTCCATTGAGTTGGTCAACATATTTTAGTGCTAAATGACCAGAAGTCCCTATGAAGTAGGACAACTGAATTTCTTTAGTGGGGCTGATACAGGCCTTATCCAAATGGAGAAGCTGTGTGGTTGTGCTACACCGCCGCAGTTGGTGCCACACCAATCCTTATGCAACAGCACAACAGAAAGTAACCACAAACATGAGTGTAACGGAAGAAAGTGAAGTGGCATACAGCTCAAAACCAGCACAGCTGGAACCTCACCAGCTCAGAGGAGTTGGGACAGAACCGGTTGAGAACATACCAAAGGAGCAAAGAAAAGGCAAGCTTATCAGGTAATACTAAGTTCTTACGGTATACTATTTAGGATTGTATACCACTTCAACACAGCTTATTTTTTTTTTTGTCCTTTCTTTCAAAAAAGCATGCTAGCAAATTTTCTAGCTCAGAAAAAGGAACCCTAACCTAGAACACAACCAAAAAAACTGTAACAGCTTACCTGCAAATATGCATTTAAATCTTTTTTCCTCTTTTCCAAAAATTCTCTATCCATATTGTTAAATGTCTTTTTGCCAGGAAGTTTCAGTATATTTGCAAGGTTTTCAAACTAGAAAGAAAGAGAAGATTTTTTTCTGTTTTCAAAAGAGTTTCAACCCATCATATAAGCTCAGAAATGATAGAGGCCATTATATTCACCTCTTCTTATCTACCATATAACACCTGACACGTAATTTCTGCATCAAGCCCAGAACTCAGATTCCTTGAAGAAGCCAAAATGAAAGGCAGGCCATCAAGAACAAATGCATGAAAATTCTCAGGAGACTGTTAAGGGCAAAATCTAATTTCTGAACTTTCTGAACACACACACAGTACTCACTTGTGAAATACATTTTAGTGTAGCGTGCAAACTATTCCTGTCATCACAACTGCTCAAAAAGGTTTAGGCTTAAGACTTATCACTATTATTTGTGCAGCAGCTTGTAGGGTTATGACACTACATCAAGAGAACTTGCAAATCTTTCTAAAACATCTTCCCTTTCCTCTAGTGATCAAACGTACTAGGGAAGTAATTAAGTTTTTATCCCTGGCATACATGGAAGCACCGAGTTTACACATAGGTTATCATACCATGCTCGATATGCCATCACCTATGCCTTTTCTCCAGGTAATGACAGTGACTGGCACTGGTTGACGTGTCTTCCACTGTTCATTTTACAGA
>NW_009647218.1:3646560-3671600 GCF_000708025.1 Charadrius vociferus | reverse complement strand
CCTAACACTTAAGAAGGTTGAACATCTCTGCTACAATGCACAAAAATAAGAAAGTGACAAGAACAACACTCAAAGAATCAGGATTATCCACATATAGAATCCAAAATTCCTGTAAATAATAAATAATATTCTAAATGAGGTAAAGAGAGAAAAGTATAGTAACTAGGCTTTAAGAAACAACCTGGAAAATACTGTATCCTTTTATCTCTAAAGAAGACCACAAAATTACAGATTTAATGAGAGAGTGATTCCATTCGGTCCCTGCAAGGTGTCTTTTTGCAGACATCATTGAACTTTGGAAGGTCACAAAGCTCATAATGTTTATGGCCTGAGGAAGCACCAAATAACTATGGGCACAAACTGGAACACAGGAAGTTCCATCTCAACATGAGGAAAAACTTCTTTACATTGAGGGTGACAGAGCACTGGAAAAGGCTGCCCAGAGAAGTTGTGGAGTCTCCTCCTCTGGAGACATTCAAAACCTGCCTGGACGCAATCTTGTGCAAACTGCTCTAGGTGAACCTGCTTTAGCACGGGGTTGGGCTAGATGATCTCCAGAGGTCCCGTCCAACCCCTACCATTCTATGATTCTGTGATGTCAACTTTACACATCCCATTCCCTTGCAAATAGGTAATGTGGGAAAATAACTGAACATAAGATGGTCTAGTTTTTATTTGGGTACTTGCATCTAAACAGAAGCAATGCAAGCAAAGAACAGCCTCTATTTTAAATATAGATACCTATTTCAAATGATATTTATTACATTACTGACTGAAGAAACCAGTGTGAATCTGTTCAGTACTTTAAGGCAAAAGGCTCATACAGATACTATGCACAGCTAACCAATTCTATTTTGAATAAAGAACCTATTTTCTCTGAAAAACAAACAATAATCCCTGTCCTTCCTATTAATTTTAAATAGGAGATTCTAACCTTTAACCTTAACATGTAAATAAAAATGTCTCAGATAAGCACACAAGAAGGGTGTTCAGTGTATCAGTGACATTCCTGTGCTCATAAAATCAGTAGGAATGTTTATTTTATTATCAAAACAAAGCAAAGTTGTTGGGAGTTTCTGAGATGCTACAATGAAGCACAGGAATTTCTCTACTTCTTGAAATCTTAGTGCTGGAGGATAATGTTTGCATTTTCTGTAAATTCAAGGAACTCAGATTTCATATTTTGAAGATTTTTGCTTCTGCCTTTTTTTTTCTAGTTATTTACTAGTAGGTCAGTTTTAATGACTGCCCTGTATCAGCAGAACATTAACTCACTATAAGGTCAGGGAACCCATACCTGTTTCAAAAGGTCAGGGATTCTTCAAAACAGTGAGTTAATTTAAAAAAAAAAAAAAAAAACAAAACCAAACCAAAAAATCAATTTGAAGAGAGTACAAAAATAGGTATTTCAAATTTCTTGACAGCACACTAAGGTAGCCAGAAATTCAAAGGGAAGTCAGACTTCCTTTATAATTAACGCAAATATTCAACACAATGTTTGCTTTTTCAATAAAGCCTTTTCCATTTTTACTACTGTTGAGACTTTACAGTGCTAACCTACCTGCACAAAATTTGCTCTCTATGCCTCTCTATTAATAACAGAGTAAAGGGATGTAATTCAACACTTCTGACTAGTTCAAAGGTTATGCAGTCAAATCTGACTTCTCCAAAGGCTTGGTTTAAAAGCGTTTCACCCTCCTCTTTTAAAAGCACTGCATTTTCGACGCTTTATCATGTCAGCAGGTTCTACTTTGTACCAGCTGGTGAATTACAAGTCTATTTTTTCTTCTTTCATTTTCAGAGGGTTAAGAGTCTGAGAATACAAGTACAGCAATAAAAGGCAGATTGTATAGCAGTACACTAAACTGCCAACAGCTGTCCCTTTTGAGACTCCACCAATCCTTAACATTTCACTTAAAACCCGAATACCTATTTCCCAAGCTCAGTTTTTATTTCTTAATCTCTGTGACAAATATAACAAATGAAATATGCCACTGTTTGAGACCAATAGCACTTCCATACAAACATTTTTAAGTAAAATTAAGCAAAGGGGGGTGGGGGGGAAAGCTTTCTAAGTTCCATTTCCTTTTGTTAGAGCAATTACATAGCCATAAGGTACTAAACTATACAATCGTGCACCTGTAAACTGTTCAGTACAAAGAACGTATAATATATATGGTAAAAATAGTACACTTTAATGGAAAAAAACCATGGTGCTGTAACTCCACATCTTAAGTCACTTTGAGAAAGCCAATACTCATGCCATACCATCACACAGAAAAAGCACCTTTCAAACAAACTTTAAAAGATTTCTATGAGATTAATTACCTGCTCGGTGATCCTCATGTGGAAGTCATGGAAGTCACTGTAGCGTCGATATGTCTTCCATGTCTCTTCGCTGTTTGGATTTCGCCGATGGACCGTGATAGCATACAGTGCATATGTCTTGCCGTGATCATTACACACTCCTGCCACAGCATATGGGTCATAGTCAGCATAGACTAGTAGTTTAAAAACAAAAATAAAAAAGGAACAAACAGAAAGAAGGAAGACGAAAGGACACAAACGTGAAGTGAAGAAATGTCTGGAATGACAGACTTGAGAGACAAAAATGGACATGCAAGCAGAAGAGTAAGCCATCCCTTTATCCAAAACACCGTTTAAGTGATACCCTCCAGAAACTTATTATGTAAACTTAAATGCAGAGATTAAGCAGTCTTAAAGTTAGACAAGTTTCAATCACATGCAAAATACAAAAGAACAGAAAAGATTTCAACTTTTAAGAATAGTGAATAGATCTTTTAAAAAATAATTTTAATAAAGGAACTCAAGATATGGGTGAAAGAGAACAGTGAAACCTGAAGAAATTCCAGTCTGCAAAGTACTCTAATCATATTGCAAAAGTTTGTCTATCAAATATTCTGTAAATAAAAAAGACAATGCTGGCAAGCTTTAAGCAATTTTGTTATTAACATCACCAGTTTGTTATTAACTAAGATAAAAAATATCACCCCCACTCTAAGTCAACAGAAACAACATATACACATGCACAAATGTATTCTGTGTGTGTACACACATACATACATTTTACAGAGAAGCCAATTTATAAATGGAAAGAACACAGATAGTTATCTTAAATAGAAGCAAACAACTTTTTGTTTTCCACTGAAAATTTAAGTTCTCTTGGACATTCCTCCACCACAGAATTCCTCCCAGTATAGAGTTCGTTTCAAAAACTTCTGCCTAATCTACAGAATAACCTAGAAGCAATATTGTTTACACTGCACACTGTGTAAATTGGTAACATGTTGTATCTCTAAGTATTGAGCCAATACCCAGTAACCACAATTTTCCAGTGGCTAGATGAAAATACTTTTTAATCAAGTTTTGTGAATTTCTCAATGTACCCACACTTCATAAAATACACTTCTCCTAAAAAATCATCAGCTCCAACCTCTGTTGTGCTTCTAGCCTTGACTTCTCTCAAGTATAATGCTGAGATCTAAGCCGCCAGGGAGCACCTCTAGGATAGGGGCAGCTGCTGACAGTGTAAGAATTACTCACTAGCAAGGTGAGCAGTGGGCATGGAGCATCTTTTCTTTGCTATCTACTCTCTAGAAGAAGAATATTGAGAGCTGAACCCCAAGACAAAAGAGCAGGCAGTCAGGATGCTGCCAAAATACTGTCCAGAGAATGAAGCTGGGAAACCCCAGTCCCACGAATGCTGAGCAAGCCCTATTCTCTAAACTCATGTTGACCGCTCTGCTGTACTGCCACCAGACCACGTCTTAGGGGCGCTGCGGATTTGCACCTTTACGAGTACCACTTCAGGACAGGAGTGGCAGAAGAAGAAAGAAGTTGTCCCAGCCGCCTCTTATGTCATAGTCTTTTAATCGGCATTTATTTTGCAACACAAGACAAGGTGAATCCTCAAAGATTGTGGAGAAGATCTTGTATACATCCCACAAGCACAGTAAAAAGAGGTAATCAGCAGAGGAAAGGAGCCTGCACAGAGATGCAATATGCACCTACTGCCTGTAGCATCCAGAAAGCAGGTACTTGTATTTCTTGTTCAAACATGAGGTGAAGAGGAAGATGTCCAGTTTAATCCTGTTTTACAATATGAACCTGTACCTATCCCCTGGTTCAACTGGAGTATTATGGATTCACAGGGTCAAGGTGAGAGTTATCAATACACGCTGCCATTAAGTCTATAAATTTAACATGATTCGTGTGGTTCTAAGTTTACCTTTTTTCTTAGATTAAAACAATGAAACTTCTAAGTTTAATTCAGAAAAAAGTATCACACACCATTTTAATTAAAAAGCAAAATTGTGACTCTTAACTTTTAAACCATTTTTTCCCTTCCCTGAAGACTGACTACACAAGAGGTGAATTGCACCATGCTCTCACACTGGGATGGAGTAACAGAGTTTAATTAAAGTGTCAAGTAGTTGTATTCTTTCTCACAGAAATTTTTAATTCATTACTAGGCAAATGATTTTAAAAAGATAACCAAACCCACCACCACTGTAAAGACTGAAGCCACTGCCTTAAATTAAGCTAAGTCAATAAGGAAGCAGAAAAATTAGGGGAAAATATTATAGTAAGAGAATTAACCAGTCAAGATCTAGAATTGTTTGACTAGAAAAAAAAAAAAAAGAGATGGCGCGTAGAATTTGCTCTTTAAATATTTTTTGAAAATAAATGCTACTCAATATTAAGATTAATGAACAATACTCCAGAGATAGGAAAAATAACAATACCATAAATAACAAAAATTAAATCACATTGTAAGTACAGATACATAGTCTATGACCTACAGCACCAATTCTGTAAGGATTTCCATTACAAAGACTTCATGGGAAACATGAATTAAAATGTTTTATGAGCTTAAAAAAATGAAAGGATTAGGATTTCAAGGGCCTGTAATATCAAAAAACTCAAAATAAATGGTGGAAAACAAGTAAGCAGCCATCATAACAGATTCACTTACCAGTATCTGAGATGTATGCATGGAGTTGAACTGTCTCATCAGAAGGGACATTTGAAAGGTCATCTAAAGACTGCAGGGTAGGGAAGAGAGGGGAGGAGGAAGAAATGGGCAAGAGAGAATAATATCACAGATACGTCTCATTTGAGAGATGCTTTTTGATTAATCAATTTAATTTTCAAACTTTCAGTTCACTACACTAATAGAATAGCTTAATGCACTGTAAAAATGCAAATAAGTGTTGGTATTACCTGATTACTAAAGCTTTCTTTTACAGAGTGTAGGGTCCTTCATTTCCCCTACCAGTTTTGCATAGTTTTGCGATTACTTCAACATATTTGCCACTTTCATTTGATATCTCAGTTCTCACAGAAGTACAGATACAAATAGTCTTTTACTAAGTGTTACAAAAAAAAAAAAAAATCCCCCAAAAATCACAGCACCCAACTGTGGAGACACAGATGTCGTATAACTGATCTTTTGGGTTTATCTTTATACCATTCTGTTTTCTTTCAACTGACTTAAAGCACTACACAAAGGTTACAGTGCAGTAAAAGTTGAATAATTTGTCTTCTGTATGTAGAAAACAGCAAACACTTCTCTCAGAAATGTTTTCCCTCGTAAAAAAACCAAACAGGTACATCCTTCGCCGGTTAACGCCCTGTCTCCCTACTCAATAATTAGTGGGATCAAAAGAAGCCTCACGGGTGTTTTAGAGAAGCTTTACTATTATTTAAAATAAATACATCTGACTACTAAGATTTAACATAATAAAGCTCTGCGAGATTGTGGAGTGAAAAACTTCAATATTGAACTGAGAGAAATGGAGGATGGGCCACTACACGCAATTCTAATCTTAAATTATCAGGCTGAGAAAAAAAAAAAAAAAGATGGAACTACTTAAGTAGAATTCACAGGCACTGGGATCCCAGTGACTTTATATATTTTACCGCAAAATTATAAAATTCTTCACAGATACACATTCAGAATGAATATGCATCTATCGGCTATCTTTTATAATTTAACCAAGCCAGTTTAATAGTGAGTTGCCACAACTAGTGACCTAGAATGGGACCTACTGGGTAGCAGGGCCATACCTGCATCAAAATAAAACCTCAATATACATCAATCAAGTTTCCAAAATCTTATGTGATTACAATCACAACACAGGTTGAACTTGAAAACGTAAATTATTTAAAGACTGCTCTTGCCCCTTCTTCATCTGAATCTATTATCTCCATGATATCCCAATGCGATACTTCACTCCTTCCTCCTCAAGCTCTCTAAAGGGAATGGCTCTTCTCTGCCTTAACCACCCCAATCAGTCTCTGCCTAAATATCAACCACGGAAGGCGAGTGGAATAACATTTCTGCTAGAAAGTCTAGATACTGAATAAATGGCATCGTTAAAAGGGTCTGAACACACTGTATTTCAACATGTATTACAGTAAGGAGTTTCCTAAATATCTTACGACACAGCTTGTGCACTTAAAGTACAAAAGTCCCAGATTGAAAAAAGGTAGAAGAAAGAAGCCCAGTTGGGAAAACTGTTTTGCCACTGCATGTTATAGTGCTAAAAGTTTATGTCTGTTCAATGGTAAAACAGACTAATTAATGTAAAAATATTTTGAAAGCAGGCATCATCTTTACCTCAAGAATTCCCAAATGTGTAAGTTACAATATGCTGGGGAGTATTCTGGTAAAGTATCCTATAATCTTCATTAGACACTAGCTTTTGGTCATTGTTGGATATAGGGCTAGACTTTCGCTGACCTAGTCCATTCTTAAGCAAGTCACCCTTGGACAACAATAACCCTGTAAGGTGTTCTCTATACTGCAGCATCCAAATTTAAGAGCAGAATATCACCTGAAACTGATGAATGGCAAGGATTTGTGGAAACTTGGATAAATGCTTGATATTCTGAGAGCTCTAGGATTTGATTATCACTAAGATGGAAGGGATGTTATTAAAGAAGACAAGTAACAGTCCCTAGTAACAGACAAGCAACTGCTCTAATATTTTGTCTGCTATGAAATACTGACATTAAGGTACTGTTATGTTTTTTAAAAGGCATCATTATTTCTTGTTTTCCTGCCTCCCTTCATCGCCACCCTGACAGTTGGGTTTTCTTCTTGACAACTGAATGGGGTTCAAGCTGACATATACTAATGACTCCCAGAAGTTCAACCCAGCCATTTCTGCTGCCATTCAAGGTCTTGGATATGTAACACCTGTGTAACAACTTCTATTTACTCAATGCAAAAGCAACATGTAAAGCTCACATTATGGATCCATTTAGATGAAATCTGCAAGAGTCTATAAATATTCCACAATGGTTTTATACCCCCAAAATATGCCCCACTGGTTTAATATAGTAGATTAATGTGTCAAATTAAAAGGCAGAAATTAAGAAGACATTTTTGTAAAGTAACTTTTCCTCAAAGTAGTTTTGAGCCTCTCTTCCAAATAATCTTAAAATACATTCTTACAGCATAAACTGTAAGATAAACTGCATAAAAGCATAAACTGCAGGGGATGTATTTTACAATGGAAACTTTAGGAATCACTCAACTGCTGTGGCAAGGCGCTATACAGCAACAATTACTACAAGTAAATGAAATGGTTAAAACTTTAATATATAACCAACAAATAGTTTGTATTTAGTATGATCTAATATCTTTGACATTGGGTATTTTCACAGGAACACAAGTTAATTAAAAGGCAAAAATATTACACCACAACCCAATCTTATTTAATGCACTGTCATTAGCTAAATGTACAGAAATTCCTTGACCTCTGAAGTAACCTTTCCAAGGTCTATTTTTCTTCATGTAACTAACACAAGGGAGCTAAACTATGTGTACAGAAATTTGCTCTTGACATGGAATTCAGCCAGGAAAAACTAATCTACCAATATCCAAACACCTGTAAAAGCACTGAAACCCCTGAACAATATGGACTACAGAAAGCAAAAGTTCTTCTGCATAAACAGAACTTTGTTACACACTTCTACAAGAATGTTCTTCACTGTTTATAAAAATTGTAAATGTCGTATCCTGCTAACATACCTTTCACAACAACAACAAAAATAAAGACTTTGAGGTGTCCCATGCAAATATCTATTTGTACTGCAACAGTGCTTTAAGACCTTCTAGCTAAATTTGAAAAGGCCACATGAAACTAAAGCAGCAGATAACCACTAGCCAGATGAGCCACTGCAATGACAAACCCCCATCCATAAAACATGACTTCAATATATCAGAACATTCTTAGAAAAAGTACTTAAGAGACATTTGAAAGATATTTTTAAAAGATTAGTCCAAAGGAATCTCTTGTGAAATGTTACCAGAATTGTATGTAAATTTATAAAAACATAGCTAAATTAAGTTTTCCTTCTGCATCAAACAGGAGTTTGTGTAAATCGTATTAGCTGACCACCTCCCATTTTCTTCCTATTTCAAAATGTAAACAAGAGGAAAACAATAGGAAAAAAATCCCAACTTCAAAAAAAAAATTAAACAAACCCCACAAACAAAAAAATCCCACATGGAAACACATTTACATTTATGTTAATTGTGTTCCTTTACAAAATAAACTCTATTCCTCTGCGTGCAAGTATGATATAACCAATGCACTGGAACTCCTAAGGAGCTACAGCATCTTCCAAAAATGAATTAGAAGGGCCTATGAATCACATAAGGAAATGGGATGCAAATTGCAAACTTTTCTAAAACTAAAAGATTTGGAAAAATACTCTTGTGCACAATTGAACCTTGCATATCTTTGGCTTCTCTACATATAGTCTTGTCGTGGTTTGGGCCAGACTGGCCATTGAGATGAACGACTGAAGAAGCAAGTAAGAGGGAGGGGAGGAAATACAGCAAATTTTGTTATGATTTTTCCTTTTTAAATGACTGTGATTTGATTTTCAGTTTAAAACATTTCAAACCTAATAAGATCTATGTGGGACAGATATTTGGAAAAAGTCTGGTAGAAGTATAGAGTTCTCTTCATACATATGCAACCACTAGTACACGCAGAAGCACATGTCAAATATTTAGGTATGCTCATGTAACAAAGAAAAGGTTCTGACAAACTGACCCAGTCAAGAACTGCTTAAAAAAATAGTATCAAAAATAGTTTGAAATTGGTCAGACTACAAAACAAATATTCATATTTTGTAGAGATAAACTCCAGATACTTTTATCTTTCCAAATCAACTCCTAACTTCAAAAAAATCCACAACCAACCTGTAAAAATGTAATTGCTTCACTTTACAGTCTATTTTAACTCAATCCTTCACAATTTCAGTTTCAAAGGATTTGTTTTCACCTATTATTACCTAACTCCAAATTTATTTCTATTTTAAAAAAACTAACAAAGATACGAAAGTATGCTTTGCATAGATTAACTATAGATTATTACTGTTTCTCTGAGAAACACTGCAAAATTTCATTAAACACAGGGGAAAGTACAAAAGGGACAGTTTTATCTTACAGATTATTTGATACTTTATGTGTGCTTCAATTTGATCACAGAACTTTTTCAGGAATTAAACTGCAGTGAAGTAAAACCTCTGGCGCACATAATTTAAACTATTTTATAACACTTTCCTGTTGAGGGGAAAAAGTAATAATAATTAAAAAAAAATATCAAAGCTCTTACCAGATTTATGCTGCCAGTAGGAGACCCATTAAAAGATTCTGGGAGCAGTGGGAAAGGGAAAAGGAAAAAACAGGTTAGAAGATTTTCTCCAATGTAGGGCCACACACAAGAAATAACAATGCAAAGACAAACCATTATGGAAAATAACGCACAACTGTGGCATTGGGCAAAATGTTGTGCCCAATACAGAAGTACTTCAAGTTTCCAATAAGGACACTTAAAGGAAAATGCATGTAAGCTTATACAGCTATAGATATGAATTAAATACTCCAGAGATCATTCCTTTTCGTGAAATTGCTTCAATAAGGAGTCAGTCAGTTTAATGGCTAAACAAATTTCCATTAGATTTGTACATCAGCTAACAAGAACAATTTAGTTGCTTTAAAAAGGCGCATCTCCTATGTACTTTCAATTTCTATTTGCAGATGAAGAATAAGCTATGTGTTAAAACAACCCAGCATGTTGAAGAACCTCAAATATTTTTGAATAAAAAATGAGAATATAAGAATTGCATACTTATTTTAGCAACACGCTTGTTACCAAGACTTGACAAAAAAATTACATGAGATTAATAAAGTTACTACAGAAAAAACTATTTTGACTCCCAACAATTTACAAAAAAAAAGCACAAGGAGGAAACATTTTTAACCAGAGATACTACACGAACTTTTTGATTTCTCAAAACCAGTGTAAATAATTTTCTTATTTTCATTTTAAAGCAGAAAAAAGAACAGTCCCAGGAAATCCCCCTTACAGATACAGAGCGTACCTCCTTCACCGTCATCTGATCCTCTGAAACTGGGATCCTTCAGCATATCCAGCTCAGCTAACATACGCACATACAACACATTCTGTTTGAACGAAGGGTAGAATCTTTCATCTCGCAGCATCAATTCATACACCTTATTGAAATAAAAACGTCAACTTTAGAAATACTTATACATCTTTTAATTAATCAGACAAGCTTTCATAAATTCTACTCGACCAACATGTATCTCTGCATTCTATTATGTGTCTCTGGGTTTCCTTTAAAACCCTAACACGAGGTTGTGAAATTTCAATTCAGGCTTACTCTTAATGGAAAAGTTATGAGAACTAATTCTGCTAGAAGTATAATACAGACTCAGAAATTACCTTTCTAACTCATGAGACATGCACGTATAGGAAGGAAAGTAGCACATTAGCTGAAAAAGTTTCCCTCCTCTCCTCATAACCCTTCCAATTGCACTATAAACATATTTGGTCTTTACCCACTTCACAACAAGAGTCCTTCTTTTCTGATAAACTATAAATGCAGACCTGCAAACACTTAGGGGGAGAGGTGAGAAGAGGGAAAGGAATGGAGGGAAGACACTGCATACTACTTTCCTGTAAGTTTCCAGTTCAGCCAATACAGTACAACCCTACCTCATAAAGATTCAACCACACCACCTCAAAAAGTTATCTATACAGTCTATACAATGACAATATATACACACGTGTATCTATACGTAGCGGGAATTAATTCATAATGTTTGGATATTCATGTCAACTCTAGAATATTTTAAGGACAACTTTTTTTCCATGGAACACTTTGTACAAGTGCTATCACCTGGTAAGAACGCAAAAAAAAAAAATCATGCAGGTCTGAGGAAGGCAGTTTCTGAGAAATTTATGCTCTTCAGCAGAAACTACACACAAGGCCCTTGTAACCTACTTTGAGCAATGCAGATTTCACAAGGTGTCTTCATTAGTCTTAAATGTAAGCCTCAAGTACAATAGAGTGATTCTAAGTTTTACAGTTCATATCACTAATTTTCAGCACGAATGAGAACATTAAGTTAATGACCTAAAATAAAAATCTCTCAGACTAGGTATATAATTTACTGCCAGAATATTAATAATTCACTTTAAAAAAAAATAGTATTAGACTTGAGTGATAAAGTCTACGTAAGCAGGCAGTAAAAAGTCTGTTTTATCTTCAGTACTTGCTGCTTCTGAGTGCCGCACCATGCAGGCTTGAAGAAACAGAACAGTCAAATTAACTTCTGGAAAGAGATATAGAATTTAACATGGTAGCATGCTTACATCCAACTTTGAAAGAGTGCTAAAACCAGACCAAAATTGGACCACTTTGTTATTCTACACAGGCATGTTTTCTTAAATTGGTGCATAAACACAAATAATAATCTCATAATTCTAAAGTGTGCTTCATAATTAATTTCATACAGGACACCTACACTTTCTGTCTATGGCTAAACCGAACTTGGCAATTTAGGGTATAATTTTTATAGAACAGGAAAATGATAAAATAGGGTTTAGGTTTCAGATATTTGAGTTCCTGCTCCCTTTTTCAATGGCTGTAGTGACATTTAATACTCTATAGCATTCACAGTTCTTATGAAAGCGAGGATGAATAGAGTATACCTTTCTCTGAATGTCATCAAAAATTTCAGGTGTTGGATCCTCATGGTTCAGTGTTTCTGCCAGTTTTGCTACTAAGTTGTCATCAATATTAACTCTTGGAGATGCCTGTCATAGAGATCCAAATCAACTTTTGCAGCATAAAAATAAGAAAGCTCCTATTTTCACAAAGAAAATCCAATAGAACTCTGCAATCCTCTAAGTAAACTATATTTCTTCTTGACGAGTATCTCCAGAACTGCCTAGAACACACAACAGGAGTCAGACCCCCTCCTGCGCCCAAAAATAAGTTCAGAGTTTGTATTAAAACTCAAAAGTTTCAGGATTAAATACAAAGAATCACCTCAAAAACAAGTTATGCACATTATTTGGAAGCAGTATCTAAACCAGATTCACTCAGACTTAAAAAAAGATTTTATTTATTTATGAATAAAGATCTGGATTCAGAAATGAAGAACAAGCCAGTAAGAAAGTAAATGGATTAAGTCCTGAAACACGTGAGGAAAGGCTAACAGTTTGTCAACTCCACCAATTTCTAGAGATTACCAATAGCTGTAATCATGGTAGCTTTTTATACAGGCTATTACAGCTGCCAGCTTACTAACTATATCAGCCATCAGATTCCCCGTTTTCCCTGGGTATGACATATTTCAAACCACTGCCCGTTAAGCATTCTTTTAGATGGGCCCAAGTTCACACACTCTCCCCTTTTTCTGTAACAGAGACGGAGCCAGCACTGAACCCGATCCAACATAGCTCACTTCATCTATTAAGCACAGCTGAGTTCATCAGCATTGGAATAGCTCCAGTGTTAGGTGGCTTCTGACTTCAACCCGGTGAGCATTCAGTCAGCCCAAAAACCCATCAGAGCAACCTCTGCGCAGTCTTTAGACCACCATGGCGACAGACTACCGAGGTGAAAAAACAAAGTGAAAGAAACAATGCGGAAAGAGAAGCATCCTGTAGGCAATCTAGGTGACTCCTGGAATGCACTGAGGATAACTTCTTAAGACAGCTAATAGACAGCCCTACCAGAGGGGATGCAATACTGGACCAATGCAAGCGAGCCAGTCAGTGACATCAACACTGGAGGCAGCTTGGGCTGCAGTGATCATGCACTGGTGGAGCTCGCTGTCCTGAGGGATGTGAGTCAGGTGAAGAGCAAAGTCAGGACCCTGAATTGTAGGAAAGCAAAATTCCAGCTGTTCAAGGAGTTCGTCAACAGGACCCCCTGGGAAACTGTCCTCAGGGACAAGGGAACAGAGCTGGGAGATCTTTAAGTACACTTTCCACACAGCAAAAGAGCTCTCAATACCCAGGTGTGAGAAATCAAGAAAGGAAGGCAAGAGACCTGTGTGGCTGAGTCGAGACCTGCTGGTCAAACTAAAAGGCAAGAAGGAAATGCACAGGCAGTGGAAGCAGAGACCAGTATCCTGGGAAGAGTATAAGGACGCTGTCTGGTTGTGTAGGGACAGGGTCAGGAATGCAAGAATATTAAGAAGGGCTTCTACAGGTATGTCAGCCAGAAAAGGAAGGTCAAAGAAGGCATTTCCCCCCAATAAACAAGACTGGAAAACTGGTAACAATGGACAAGGAGAAGTCTGAGATACTTAACAATTTTGTTGCCAGTCTTCACTGGCAACCTCTCTCCCCACGCACCATGAGTGGATGGACCACAACACAGGGACTTGGGGAGCAAAGTTCCTCCCAGTGCAAGAGAACATCGGGTTCGTGACCACCTGAAGAACCTGAACATATGTAAGTCTGACCTGACAAGATGCATTTCAGAGACGCGAGGAAATTGGCTGATGTAGATGCCAAGCCACGCTCCACGGTATTTGAAAAGTCATGACAGTCAGGTGAAGTCCCCAGCGAATGGAAAAAGGGAAGCATTGCACCCATTTTTAAAAAGGGGAGAAAGGAGGACCCTGGGAACTACCAACCTCTGTGCCTGGGAAGATCATGGAACAGATCCTCTGTGAAGCTATGCTAAGGCACACGAAGGACAGGGAGGTGATTTGAGACAGCTGGCATGGCTTCACCAAGAGCAAGTCCTGCCTGACCAGCCTAGTGACTACATCAGTGGACACGGAAAGAGCTACAGATGTCATCTGTCTGGACTTCTGTAAGGCCTTTGACACAGTCCCCCACAACATCCTCTTCTCTAAATTATTTGGAGAGCTATGGATTTCATGGGTGGATTGTTTGGTGGATGAGGAGTTAATTGGTTCGATGATCACATCCAGAGGGTAGTGGTCCAGGTGGAGATCAGTGGAGATCAATGTCCAGGTGGAGATCAGTGATGAGTGGTGTCCCTCAGAGGTCCGGTATTGGGACCAGTACTATTCACTATCTTCATCAATGACATAGACAGTGGGATTGAGTGCAAGTTTGCAGATGACACCAAGCTGAGTGGTGCAGTTTACACACCTGAGGGACGGGATGACATCCAGAGAGACCTGGACAGGCTTGAGAAATGAGCCCGTGTGAACTTCATGAAGCTCAATAAAGCCAAGTGCAGGGTAGTGCAGCGTCCTGCACCTGGGTCGGGGCAACCCCCGGTATGAATACAGGCTGGGGGATGAAGGGATTGAGAGCAGCCCTCGTGACAAGGACTTGGAGGTACTGGTGGATTAAAAGCTGGACACGAGCTGACAATGTGTGCTCACAGCCCAGAAAGCCAACTGTACCCTGGGCTGCATCAAAAGAAACATGACCAGCAGGTCGAGGAAAGCAATTCTGCCCCTCTACTCCACTCTGGTGAGACCCCACCTGGAGTACTGCATCCAGCTCTGGAGCCCTCAGCATGAGAAAGACATGGACCTGTTGGAGTGGGTCCAGAGGATGGCCACAAAACTGATCAGAGGGCTGGAGCACCTCTCCTATGAGGAGAAGCTGAGAGAGATGGTGTTATTCAGCCTGGAGAAGAAAAGGCTCCGGGGAGATTGTATTGCAGTCTTTCAGTTTTTAGAAGGGGCTTGTAAGAAAGATGGGGACAAACTTTTTAGCAGGGCCTGTTGCGACAGGACAAGGGCTAACAGTTTTAAACTGAAAGAGGGAAGATTTAGACTAGATGGAAGGAAGAAGTTTTTTACACTGAGGGTGCTGAAACAGTGGCAGAGTTACCCAGAGAGGTGGTAGATGCCCCATCCCTGGAGACATTCAAGGTCAGGTTGGACGGGGCTCTGAGCAACCTGATTGTAGTTGAAGATGTCCCTGCTCATTGCTGGGGGGTTGGACTAGATGACCTTTAAAAGGTCCCTTCCAACTTAAACTATTCTATCATTACAAGGGATTTGAGGGATAATTTAAAGGAAACTTTTGAGTTGCAAGGTGATTTTTATGCATACACAAATTCCGAACAAAAATACTTTGTCAAAGCAAGTTGACAAGTGTTTTCTTTCACAGAAGACTCTTATTACAAGACTACAGGAAGCATTCAAGCTTAGCTTATTGAAAGATACCCAACAGTGATCTTTTAGCAATTTATATGGACAGCTGTAGAGAGGCACAGGAAGTTATTTCATTTGAAACCCCAATTTTAATCCAAGTTTGTACAAATATTGGGCTCCATCTTTTTGAAAACATTTCCTTCTGGGGGCAGGGAAGGGGCAGCAGAGGACAGGAAAAAAGGAAGGGGAAAGGACAGTATAAGAAGGGACAGAATTTCTTATTCTGTCTTCATATTTTCTCTAGTTTTTCTCTATTCTAGGAAGTCAGCTTCTGAGGAACACATTCAGTGCATTTGACAGGACAGTTAGTGCCAGTATGAGCCTTTTTAAACGAAGAGGGGGAAAAAAAAAACAAAAAGAGGAAGACATTTTCTTACTGCTTGACATAAGGAGAGAAAAGATACACAAGTAATGGGTTAAACATCAACTTATAGACAATTTGTGCTACATCACATCCATTTCATATTAATGTAGCCTTAACTACCAAAGAAGCACCTGTACAAACAAAAAATTCTAAACGATGCAGAAATAAGTTATTCCTACCTTTTCTGATAAATATTGCTCATAAACTCCAAATGCAGCTGCTCTTAATAGACCCTTGGTTTGATTAGTCTGATGTTTTCCATCTTTCTGCCGGCTTTGAAGTACCTCCAGCTGTTGCTGTGCCGTAACCCTGTATCCTTCCACTGTCATCCAGAAAAACAGATGTGCTTGGCCACCAGTCTGCTGCATGTAATCTACAGAAAACAGCCGCCACACAACCATAGTTATCGTTGTGCATCTTAGAATAAGAATTCTCTATGATGTTAACCACACAGAACTCCAGGATCTGGTTATACATCTGGAATACTTGTCACCTAAATTCAAAAAATAAAAAGTACTATACGGACATTGGTGATAATCAGTAAACAAAATTGGGAGCAAAGTCTAGAAACTAAGCACTGAATCCTAAAATGCACATCTAAAAAGTAAATCCATCATTACTCTGTGGATGTAACAGGTTTGTAGAGTGCAATACGAATTGAGAGGAAGTTCGAACTGGAATTCTAACAAATCGTGCATCTACAGCATCAAAAGGACTATCACCACCACGAAGACTGATCAATATTCTTAATAATGACCATCAGCAGCCCAATTAATTCACAGAATAGAATCAAGCATTAGAAAGTATGAAAAATTAATTATACTAATCCATCTATCAATTTCTTCATTATATGATAAACCTAAAGCAGTACATAAGTTACTGTTGTACTTTAGCTTCTCAAATAGACAACCCTCAGTACCCTTGTAATCCTCTAAATTTCAATCTAACATCTATAGTCATTTAGTTTGATTAGCTTCAGTGAGACCAGCAAAAGTAAGACTAAAAATTGCAGTAAGTTTCAGAGTAATTCCGGTTATAGATCTCTAAGCAATTCTTGCAATGATTCTGTTCTAAACAGAACAAACGTTACGTGACAGACCAAGAAACATTGCAAGAACAGTCTTACAGAGAGATCAGTATTGAAACAAGCTTGATATAAGCTTTTGTAAGTCCCAAGTATGGTGTTCTGAACACTTAATTATGGACTGATTTGCAAAAAAAGGTTTTGGTTCCCTCTGGCAAGAGGCTTAAACATATTTAGCTCTCAGGAGACACCTATATTCAGTGATTTCAAGAGTTAGAGTCCTGTGAGTTACCATATTCCTTACAAATAAAAAAGTTCAGATAAATTAACACTTACCCATAAAAAATTGTAGTGCAACATTGTCTACCAGAATATGGTCCAGAGGGACTGTGCAAAGTTTTCCAAAGTTTGCTGCCAGTTTCACAGTATCTATTTCCTGTAAGACACAGTTCAGTGTGTTCACAGGTGTTATATTTTAAATTAGATTTTAAAATTCCTGCTTATCACAAAGCAGATGTAGTAAAAAATAATTTACATTACAGATAATAATGCAGATTTCTCAATGATTCATTACTTTCACAATCACTAGTGAGTGAAGATCTAGATCATAAAGTCATAGTCTCATAACTATTTGCCTTCAACATAGATGATTTCTGCTACATGGGAAGCTGGCTTTTAACACTACCATTCACGTAATACTATACAGGTCAAATTAACCCCTAATCCCTCACCAACAGTGACATCAGCACGAAAATGATTTAATAGGATGAACTAATCTCAGAATTTAATAGGGTGCAGGTCACCACAACTTAAATTCATCTCTGCCCAAATTTTTTCTGTTAATATGACATTTCTTGGTATTACATTAATGCTTCCAGATCCAGCTGTAGAATACTAAAACATTTTAATAGATAATACACACAGGCTCTGTCAGCCTTAAAACAGAAAACGAAATATTGTTAATATGACATTTCTTGGTATTACAGTAATGCTTCCGGATCCAGCTGCAGAATACTAAAACATTTTAACAGACAATACACACAGGCTCTGTCAGCCTTGAAACAGAAAATGAAATACAAAACAAGAAAAAAGAACAGCATTAGGTTCTAAAATTTAACATCCAGTTTGACTTAGGTTTTTCATTGAACTACAGAGGTAACCATGTCTGACAAAAGGCAATACATGGAGCCTACAAGACACTACAAAATAATCAGCAAGTGGTACCATTATCAACAAGAAAAGAGATCTTTGCCAAAGACTAAGTTTGAGTAGCACAAGGTATGCAGTGGAACAGCAAAACAGAACTGAATCGAGGTGTATAAATACAAACATGCTTTGCATCTGTGTAACATTTTGGTTTAACTCTTGTACTGAGAGGGTAAGAATAGTTTTAAGATGTACTGACATACCTAAACTGCTGAAGTCAGAATCCAAAAAACTCGAAATATGTGAACCTTTAGAAATTCTTTCCATACTTAAACTGCAAATATAAGACCAACTTCACTTGTATAATGCATGCCTAGGACTGCATACTTCAAGTTGCATTTCAAAATGCAGGAATTAATAAGCTAGACCGAACTAGTAAGTCATTTGCAATTTCACTCTTTCAGACTTAAAAAAATTCTAAAACACTTACTTTTCCTGACTGCAACCTCTGAATTCTTGAATCACATACTTTAATAACATATAATAAACTGTTTATTTGATTTTTTATAGTGTTGATATCTGAAAGCAAAAACAAAGAGGATTAAGCAATGCAGAAGAGTAAATAAACTCTTGTACTGAAATGTTCTAAAAATATCATACAAAAAGTGACATACCACATATAAAACACATCAGCTTTACAGAGAAGGGTTTCTTCAGTTTAAATACGTTAACTGATGGAAGTGAACAGTAAAAAGTATTTTTCTCTTTCCGTTTTCAGATTAACAGTTACCTGACCACCCATTGATACTTAAAGTATTACTGAAATTCAGAACCACCAGTCAGGCAAGTTTCAATGCAGTGGAAGTACATATACCTAACCAATTAGTCTATATTATTTCTTTTTTAAAAATCCACATATGAAGATTTAAGTTATAACACTTGGCATACAATTTATTTATTTTTTAAATAACAAAATACTTTATATCATGCTGCATCAGAGTTTTCCTTTTCTGAATTTTTGGAATATTCTTCAGAGATCATGCTGGTAAAAGCGTTTCATATTTTTAAAAACAATACAGCACTAACCATCTCCCGCTGTATCTAGAGATCGAAGATATTGCAGTTCTTCACTTGCTTTATCTTTCACTGCTTCCAACTCTCCGATATTATCACTTAATTTAATAATATTCATAAAGGCCTCATAGTTACAGTTGGAATCACGAATCTGAAACAAAGTTTTACAGTGTGAATAATGCAAAACAGGTAAAAGCACATTACTTGATTTTTCATTACACGAACTATTTTGGTACAGCACTGAAAAGTGGTATTTTGAAAACACTTTGATGCTTCCAAACCTTTCTTTCAACACTAAAATTTTACATGGACCAAGAAAGAGGACGCATGCATACAGTCAAAACCTATTTCACACCATCATTTTCTGTTTTCAAGAAGTACAAAGACACCTGGAAAGTGCATCAACCTCCTTAAGATCTTGTCCAAAACCCAATCAACCTTCCCTGGAGCATGTCCAGAGAAGAGCAATGAAGCTGGTGAGGGGTCTGGAGCACCAGTCTTATAAGGAGCAGCTGAGGGAACCGGGGTTGTTTAGACTGGAGAAAAGGAGACTGAGGGGAGACATTATTGCTCTCTGCAACTACTTGAAAAGAGGTTGTAGTGAGGTGGGGGTCTGTCTCTTCTCCCCTATCTGTCTTGTCCCAAGAAACAGGACAGGAGGAAACGGTCTCAAATTACACCAGGCGAGGTTTAGGATGCTTATTTGGAAAAAGTTCTTCACAGAAAGGGTTGTTAAGAATTGGAATAGGCTGCCCGGGGAAGCGGTGGAGTAGTCATCCCTGGAGGTATTTAAAAGACAGGTACACGTGGTGCTTAGGGACACAGTTTAGTGGTGGTTTTGGCAGTGTTAGGTTGATAGTTGGACTTGATGAGCTTCAAGGTTCCTTCCAACCTAGACAATTCTATGATTCTTCTGCTATAACCCATCTCCTTAGCTAAGTAGGCAGAAACTGGTGAGACCACTGAAGAGGTTTCAGCTTTGCCGAGGTCCCCTGCAAGTATACATGCTCCCAAGGTAACAGCTTCTTAAGATACAGAATTACAGAAAGAATTAAAACATTCTACAATGTAACCATAACCTGCTGGGGAAAAAAATAGGAAATGACTGAATTAATATCCTCTGTGAAACCCTAATTCAGATAACCTGGTAAATACTATTAAGTTATTTCACTACATACTCTTTTCCCAGTATTGGCACAGGGTGAACCTGTCCTGGGGACTGAAAGGAATTTGTGTAAGTGAAGGAAGCCTGCTGTGCTGCTGAGATCACTGAAAACTGTTGCGAATGCAGCATGGAGATCAGGGGAAGGTTGGCAGCTTTACAGCACGTGCATGCAGGTGCAGAGGGTTGAATTCTAATGCTGTCTTTCTTTACCATCTCAAACCAAAAAAAAAAAAAAAAAAAAAAATCACTTCACCCACATCCTTCATAAACACTCGCTTTGATATGGAAATGTAATACTTGGTCTGTACCACAGAAGTGCACTGACATGAGCTGCATGAGCTGAGAAAATGAGAAGAGTGGATGGATACCTCTGACCAAAGGTAATGGAAAATCCTTACAGAAATCTGCTTTTAAAAAAGTAATAGTACGAACAATACTTGAACTTCAAACATTTTGTAAATATGTGAACTTCACAGTGAAGAGACAAGTTTGGATTAACTTCTAATTTTATATTGGAGCTTTACATTTTATTGCTAGAGAATTAGTAGAGAACTAAGGTGTGCCTAGAAACATGGAATTAAAGTTCTCATTTTCAGAAATCGAGATTTTTCGTTCAAATCTGATTTTATGTCAAAGGTTCCAAAAGCAACAAGAATTTGAGTCATCTCTACTTCTGACCTTAATTTCTGCAACGATCTTCATTTCATAAGACCTGTATTAAGCTTTTGAAAGCATTTATTCTTCCTTATCTTTCTCCCAGCACATTTACATCCTCATCTCAGAAAGCGATTATGGAAATTAATATTTGGGACATCACCATCATAACAGACAGCTTTATAAAAACCACAGAATTCTATCTTTGGATGCAGCCGGGGGCAGTGCTCAGTAAATAAAGAATGAGGCCAAGTTACAAATAAAGAACACGCGTAGGAGGAAAGGGGAAACAAAAATTGAAAAGCTTGGTCCATATGAGCAGCAATATTTTTTCATATTAAAGCTAGGTTCCTGTAAGAAAAGCAGAGTGCAAACTTCTAGATAAACGGAGGTAGCTGGAGACAAGGAAACATTGTACATGTACACTTGAATTCTTACTCCATACGTAAGAATTTTTACTGTGAACTTTGAGGGTGTTTTCAGCTTAGTACTTGAATGCACATTCTAAGACTAAAATATATGGATAAATGTAGAGAGAACGTGGGGAAACAAAAAAAAAATATTAAACCTTGACTCGTGACCTACAAAGGATAAACTACAAGTAAGTTAGAATTTGCTTTGCAAAAAAAATAGTCAGTAACTTCAATTAAAGTGTAAATATTCTCTTTATATTAGTTTTAATATGCATATTTACTTGAAAGTATTTTGGGGTTTTTTTGCAGGTGCATTGGAGAGATATGGAAGTAAAGACTTTGTTTCTTCCCATTCAGTTAAATTATTAAGGGTTACCACAAATATCCTTAAAAAAACACCACCCTGAAATTCCTTAGCAGAGAAGAAAAAAAAAAAAATTAAAAATCTCTTATGCTTTAAAGGACATACTGAAAAAAAACTTCCAAGGTTACTGCCATAATTCCTGAACAGCTAAGTAAAACAGTCAGAGGACTCAACTTTACGCTTTGCCACCCATCTGTCCTCAGTCAGACCACTTTTGCCAAACAACCACAGCACAGCGTAGGTATAATACAGATAGAGTGCGTATATGTATGTATGTGTGTGTGTATATACAGAAACCAATTAGTACAGCAGCCATAAGTTCCGTATCTCTGTCAATATATCCACTGTTATCTTTTCTACCATATACCGCCTGCCATGATTACAGGAAACACAAGTTAAAAGTTTTATAGAAATATATTTGGGAATTATCATTCACTGTAAACATTATAAATCTTACCATCCATATGACATACTGATTAATATAATCAGGATCACTGAGCTGGTTTATTAATGGAAGAAGAATTCCTCGGGAGAGGATTTCCTGAAAAACAAAATACAATAAATCATTTTTATACATTTATTCATAAAGCTAATACAATTGCAACAATTTAAAAATCACTGTGTAGACGCTAAATAAAAAATGTGTAATAACAGAAAAAATTCAGTAGGCACTAGCACATTCCCTTCCACTTAACATTAGAAGTTACTGTCTCAAGAAAAACAATACCTATTTTGTCATGCTTTTCTAACACTGCTAGAGCAAAAAAATTTCAAAAAAATTTCACACAAACTGTTCTCTACTATTAAATACTTTTCAAGGTTGTACTGTATTTAAAATAACCTAATATTAAATTAGATAAATTTTACAAAATAGGAAGGGCAGCTCAGACCTAAAATTTCTGATGGCATTAAACCAAAGAATTGCGATGGCTTTTAGAGTCTGTACTTACCCTGACAAAGTATCGCATGATCTTGTTCTGGAAGTCTCCAGGAGGTAGCAATATATACAGTAAAACCTCACATAGATCCCTTAGGAATCCTAGGGAGGGAGAAAAAACAAAACCAAAAATACTCTCAGCACAATTTTATATTACGTTATTTCCCACCTTACCTGACATCATAAAAACTAACAGATAAATCCTTAAAATGACATTAAAATATAGTCGTATATTCTTACAGTTCAAGCTTCACAGTAACATCTTTCAGACTGAAGAAAAGCAGCACTGATATAAACCTGAGACAGATCTAGAGTCTCAAAACCAAAACAAAAGAAAGCCAAATTCCAAGAACCAAAAAGTTAACTCTAACATTTTTCCCTTATTTACCATATACGGGGTTTTATTCCCCTCCTTCACACTTTTACGAAAAAGATAAACTGATTTTTTTAAATGAAGACTATGCAATAGCGATAAGGAAGGCAGCTCTAACAAAAATCAGTAACAATCTGCAAAGCCATCCTCTGCCTCCCAGAAAACATATTTCTACCCTAACATTCTTCCAATGAAGAGAGGTATAGCTCATATGTACACAATTACAGTATAGCTTATACAAACTTATACAAAGTCACATACTAAGATTTCAGTATATTTGATACTGTTAACACAATTGTTAATATTTTCATTTAGTCTGCTACACTAAAATAACTTCAGAAGATAATATTGAGAGACCTTCTTCATCTTTGGGAGAAGTGCAGACTAGATCACGACAGACTTCTTTTTCCATTTCAACTTCAACCTCAAAGAATGTATCTACAAGTTCCTCAGCTTGGTCTATACAAAAGAAAATAGAAAGAAACATACTTTTTTGTAAAGATCATAAACTTCAGAGTAAATCTTAATTATAAAATAAAACTAGCTATATTTCACACATAAAAGATACCTGCCTACTCACATTCAAAGAAAAAAATATTGAAATCAGTACATTACCTTTCATCTGATCACCTTTCTCTGCTATTCTTTGCTGAGCTTTTCTGAAAACTCGAAGATGAGTGCCAAAGTCGTCAACAAGTCGTGTAGTGAAATAAGGCTGCCAGTCTGTTTCCTTTGACCTATGAGAAAACGGCACCCATGAAAATTAATTATTTTATCCTGAATCCTTATTAATTATTTCATCCTGAATACAAAGAACAATAATAAATTTCTATTTCTCCTTCATCCCTGCCAATAGCCACACTGATAACAAACATGGAAAAGCAAAGAAGTGAGTCTCCTAAATTCACTGGAAACAAATAAAATATTGTGAAACAGCACTCTCACACATTAATATTTATGCTTGATTTACTTTAAGGTCAACATTAACACCTGGAAACAGTGTTCTATTCATGGTATTGTCAAATATCTGTGAAAAACCCTGATACGAACAGCCTACTAACATCTAAAACCTAAAACTAAAACACTCCCTCGGTCTTTTCTGGCCATACTTTCTATCATTTTGGAAGACATCGAAACAAAATAATTTTCTTCTGAATTTGCAGTAGATGCATGAGTGAGAAAACACACGTTTCATTTGAAACTACAAGCAACCTAGTATTACCAACAATTGATTCCACAGCTTATATGAGAGGTAGTTACTGTGAATCTCCAGCAATGCACGTAGATTTGCATCAGAAAATAGTCCCAGTTAATTTCATAAAACCGCTTCATTAGTGGTATGAAAAAGATGCAGAGCTATTCTTGTGATGGCCTTACTAACCAAACTAAAAAGGAACTTGTGAGTTATAGGTTTAACAAGCTGGATGTTAGTGGTGGCTTTTACTCTGCATTAAGTATTCTACTACCTGAATTCTTTCAGACACCGGCTTTGTTATAGCAGAATCCTTCTACAACACTACTTTTTCTGTGTTTATTGTCTCATCTGCTCTTTCTTCTCTCAAAAGAGGAGAAAGAGATAAGGAACTCCGGAAGAGAAGGAAGCCTACTGCAAAATCCAGATGTGGAAATAAGAAAGCAGAGCTGTCTCAAAAGGCAGTCAACCAAAACCAGCAATAATCCAGATCCACCACCGGCACCATCAACAAACCACACAAAACCACTAGGTGGCAGCTTTACATTATTCTTCCAAAAGTGCAACTCAAGGAAAAAAAATACTCCACTGCACTGGTTCTCTCCAGAAGCTAACAGGATATAAGAAATTAGAGATGACGGTACTAATCTAAGACTTCTACAGCTATATCCAACTGCAGTCGTGATAAATGCCCTAGATAATTTTCTCTTAATAATAACAAACAACTACTTCTCTCTGCTAAGCTGATATGATTTGTACAGAAGAACACAACTGCACAGGAGTAGTGGCTATTTTTTAAGAGCTACAGTACTGTAGGGAA
>NW_009647218.1:3619734-3646546 GCF_000708025.1 Charadrius vociferus | reverse complement strand
TGGCCTGTTTTGACACAAACTGAGTGCTCGATACTGTTCAATGAAGTAACTTTGCCAAATAGACAAAAACAGTGAAGTTGGGTAGCCAGGTCCATTTCATCTAAGCACAGGATTGGTTGCTGTAATGTACAGCTATATTTAGCCTAGTTTTCACTATTTCCAACACTGTTTACAAGGATTTCCATTACTGCACAATCAGATTTTATTATAATGAAATTTTCCTAGCGTTAAACCTAGCTTTCCATCTTTGACCTTTCTTGCCAGAAAAGCACACTGACCGACCTTTTCAAGTCGACAGAGGGAGGGAATAACAACATCTTAAAATTGCTAAGTTTTTTATTATATTTAGGTGACCCACAACCTCTTCTGAAGAGAAAATGGATAGCAATCAGCACAGTGGGATGAAAACCTGAAATCATTTCTTAACAAAGAAGCAGATGGATATAAAGGCATGCAGTACCTGGGCTGAGAAATCAGCCATACTAAAGAAGATAAATAATTTCCCAGACAAGTCCCCTGACTTACTCCTACTTGATTAGGCAACAGCAGAAAAAAATCATGGGACAATTAATCAACTATCCATTTTGTTCTGAATCAAACTTATTTTCAGAAAAGATTTACATACATGACACATTATTTCATTTCCCAGATAACCATTCCTTCAAAAAACCTTAATTGTTCTTACATATTGAAGAGCAATACCGCTATTAAAAGTTATCTGAGCTGATACAGAGATAAGAATTAAAGGCTTTCAAATTGACTAGCCTTGGGAACAGCCCTGATGTTTATATGAAACAGACCTGCATATAAATAGGTGATGATTCATGCAACTTAACGCTTAAATTGAAAAAAAAAACCAAAACCAAAAACCACTATTCGGTAATTTTAGACATTAATCTAAATTTTGAAAAGGCCATTTTGCAAAAGGCCATGACTACAAACATCATCTCCACTCATTCCTTAAGGGATCAGCAAAATTCTGTAGTTCTTACATTATGATCTTAATATTTTACATGTCCTTTCTGTAAAAATGCACTGAACTATGCAAACAGATAAACTTAATCATTTATCTACTACCGCACAACCCACAGAGGTATTTGTCCACTTTTTTAGACAGTGTACTGATGTAAATACAAATAAACTTACCTGGCAGAAAACTGAACAAGTGCATACTGAAGAGCCTGCCTGATTTCCAGAAGAAACGATTCATCATCACTTAGCGTGTAATACCAATACTGTACATAGTCTCTCAGGGAAAACTGTATTACCTGAAATTGGAAAGTAAAAAATATAGATGAACTAATGAACAAAAGACAACAAAATGTAAACCAGTTTTTTGTGCCTGATAATGCAACAGCACTCGTCTTGAAAGGTTAACATAGTGAACCATACTCCCCTACCATTATGAAATTGTGAGTGAAACAATATAATGACATACTGAAACCTCTTTTTCATATCGGTTTACATGCATTCATCACTGCTATGCTGAGAAACTATAACATGCAGAAAACAGACTTGAATATTGCCCAATATCCTGGCCCATCCTCAATATTTTTTCACTTCCCACTCTCAAGTATGATAAAATTTCTAAACTTCTATTTGTCTCTCAACTACTTAGATATTACATAGTCAATACTTGCAAAAATAAAAATAGGTTAAATAGTCCTGGTTAGAACTTACCTGTTGCAAAGGTTCATCAATTATATTCGCACCTGTCAGTCTTCTGTCAATCTTAATAGGTCTGGCTTCACGTTTCATTTCTTCTATGCACTTGAAAGATATTAAGAAATGTAACTTTGCAGGTTTTAGCTACAGTTAAAAATCAACTCCACTGTGTATGACATATGTATACTTCTAGTAACGACTATATACAACATTTCCCCTATAATTACAATTTATAAAGTAGGTAAGATATAATCATAGAATCATGGAATGGTTTGGGTTGGAAGGGACCATTAAAGGTCATCTAGTCCAACCCACCCTGCAGTGGGCAGGGACATCTTCAACTAGACCAGGTTGCTCAGAGCCCCGTCCAACCTGACCTTGAATACTTCCAGGGATGGGGCATGTACCACCTCTCTAGGCAACAATAATATTTTTCACTATATAGTAATAGTGTATTTTTCACTATATAGTGAAAATGAATAGTGAAATGAATAGTGAAACTATATAGTAAACAATGGTGAGGAACTAACCTGAAAACCTACTTCTTGCTTACTGTAAAGGAGGAAGTTACTAAAATACTAGATCAGAAGGAAATAAAACTCAAATAGTTACAAAAGGAGGGAGGGGGGACACACGACAGCAGCACAAGATAGTTTGTGGGTAAGACCCCAGTTCCACACTTGATTATGAACTTTCTGTGCAACCTCAGGCAGGTAGTTGGTCAGTTGTGGGGTTTTTTTTTTCCCCCCTGTTTCTTTATCCATCTGAGTTTATTATATATATCAGAAGACAAATTACTCTTTTGTACCATCACTACTTGACAGATAAGTCTTTAAAAAGTAATTGATGAGGGAGTAAAAAATTATTTTACAGAAGGACTTGCAACTCAGAACAGTAAACTCCAAGAATGACTTCATCAGAGCTGACTTTTGGCAAGTGACATACTGAAAAAGAACACCCATTATCAGTGCTTCTCTGAGTGGACTAGCACGTCTTTCCACAAACTTAAGATGAAATCTGCAATAAACCCCTTTATTTTCACAGAAATAACAACCCAACAACCTACGCAATTGTTCAAAAAAATCCAAGTTATTCTGTTCTTTGATCTAGAAAGTGATCACTGTATCGGAAACATAGAAGAACTATCAAAAAACATGAATTAAAACAATTATTAAACCATATGTCGAGTGTTTCTATTCTACATGACTCTCCCTAAGTATCTCCCATTCAAACCAGTTAACAGTGAATGACAGTGAACACCTGAGGCCAGAAAACATTCCTCCTCCTTAAACAACTCTATATCACAACACAAAAGTATTTTGTTGCAAAATATATTTTTTAACTTTCAAGACAAGGGAACAGTTCAACACTACTTTAATATCAATAAATTTGACTCATACTCTAACAACACTCCAGCTATATAGTAATGAATTCAGAGAATATTTGTTTTGACAGTGTCCAAAATACGGAAAAAATACATAATAGAATGACTAAATATTTTTACTAAGCACAGCACAATTCAAATTGCCAAACAAAATTGTTAAGAGTTTTGAAGTTTGAGGACTGCATGCATAAAACCACACTTGGAAAACAAAGAAGAAAAAGCAGCAAAACAATCAGCAGCCAGAAGAAAGAGAGAGAGGGATACACAGAGAACACGCAAGGTTATGTGGTAAAAATCTCAATGTTCATAGGCTTATAGGTTTCAAGTTTTGGGTCTGAACTTCAGGAATTCATCTTATCCAACCTCCTGCTCAAAGCAGAGCCAACTACAAGGTTAGACCATTCTTTCATAGTCTTTTCTCTCCAGTGAAAAGTTTATGTACATGCAATATAATTCCATTTGATATGTCTGAACACATCTAAAATTGAGAATATCTGCTTTTATTTCACTGCGGCTTCAACAGCTGACAACCGTTCTCCCTTGGAAAGCACTGCCGGTTTTAAGCGGGGCCTTCCAGACACTGACTTAGAAGACAGACTTAAAGGAAGGACCCAACTCACAAGAAAGCTGTCCTACAGAAACTCCTTGTCTTTTGAATGAAGCATAAGAGACATCGACTATGATAATAACTGGACCTTCCACACTTCTTGTAAAGTTGGACAGAACCTATAATTTTTATTGAAAATGGCATTCCAGTTAACAGTTCAGAAGTCTCTAAACTTGCCTGTCATTCAACGTTATTTTAATGTAAACCTGCAGGCAATTGTGTATCTTACAGAGCCTGTACATTATGACATCATCGAGTACGTTCCTGAGTTATATAGAAGACTTGCAAAAGGACAAGCAAGTCTAATCCTAACCTTTAAATTTCCCTGCATGTATGCAAGCAAAAAAAATAATAATCCAAAAACGTAAATAATCTTTCATTAAACTTACATATACTTCTCCTTAATTTGAGGCATTCACTATATATTCACTAATAAGTATAACAAGTGGCAACTGAGGAAATCTATCTGCACTAAATCCTGTGCTTTAACTGGTACATTCTACACATTATTTCCGTCCACAATTTTGGTGCCCTCAATTCTAACTTACTTTAAAAATAACTTTTTTTACTTTAAAAACTAACTTTAAAAATCAAGTATTTGAATGTTCATCTTAGCCTAAAAAAAAAATCCCCAAACAACAAAAAAAACTTAAAACAATCAATAAAACTCTGACTGCCTTTGGGGAAAAGAGCTTCTTATAAAGAACCTATATCATCCGATTACTTAAAATACAGTATCACAAAAGAATTTAATACTAAGGTAAATTCAGTTTGTACTCGGTTCACAGAAAAAGCATAACCTATGCACTTGCCACTTGAAAGAACGTTCATCGTTCAAGACCACTTAGGGCCACTATGGTTTTAAACATGTAAACAATTTCAAGTTAAAAATACTACTTTCCAGTAAGTCGGCAGAAATTTAATACAGAAATGGCAAATAGGAATCCCAAGCAAACGACACATTTCTTTTTGGTTAGGATTCATCTCTTCTTGCACTGCTACTGAAAAGCTCAGCTAAACCAGCTAATGCTATTTTAATACAGTGGCAAAAAAGAAATACAAAATACTATTGTAGAAGACAAACAGATTTTAGTTGAACAACTTCAAACAGCATTTCGTAATACAGCTAAAAATAAATGCCTTTGTACTACAAAACTTAAATCCAAAGGTTAGTCAAGACAAGCCAGTTGAGAAAAGCGGTGTGGCAATAATCCACACTCAACTCAGAAGTCAAACTACTGAATTTGCAAGATTACACAAAAAAAAAAACATCCCACAACATTTTATTCTTTTATAAAGCAACCAGAGCATACATATGTACTGAGCTCAAAGAAGTAGCATTTACGTAAAAGAAGTTTCAACGATGTAGAGGAAATTTAAAAGACAGAAAAATTTCTTGTAAATCTGCTCTTAAAACATGGGACATAGGCAACACTCCACAATCAATATAATATAAGCACTGATCTTATAGCACTGATATATATATTGCACCAATAAATATAGCACCAAGAACCTTAGTCCCCTAAAATGAGGTTTCATTAATGGAACAGAATCATTAGTTGATTGCTGACTTGCCCTTTTTCAGCTTTAAACTTTATATTTTTCATTTGGACCAGTGATGTCACTTTACAGTTTACAATATACTTAAGGTCCTGATTTATCTCAACAGATTCAAAGACTTAAGTGAAAAGACCACTTACCAGCCACACAAAAAGTTTTGTAATTAGAACACATACTGCTGAATCACAAAATACATTTATTTCTACGTGCCACTGATAAAGTTGAACCACTCTCCTCGCTTTCAGAGATAACATGAAGTGTGACCTGACAGCTAAGAAAGGGCAGGATGTTTCAGTCAAAACAGTTGCAAGATTAAATATAACATAACTAATAATCTTTGGGCTAAACTGTTGTCTCTATTCTGATGAGTGCAAGATATTTCTAAACTTCTGAGGTGCCAATACATACTGGTTCATAAACCAGGAATTCTTAAACATTCTACCTCTTAGCTATTAAGAATTTCTTCTGTACTAAACACATGCAGATTTATCCAATTTGGAACCCTGCATTTAGGTCCATCAACCAAAATGATGTGTCTGTTAATAATTAAGAAAAAAAGAAGAGAGTTGAAAAGGGGATCCCACTGCTTCTCCATATTTATGTATGCATTTCCAAGATTTTCGCTTGGTCTTAAATATAGTCAAAGATAACTTGTCCATCCCTAAATTACCCTAAGTCTAGACTTTACTAACAGTTCAATCTTCTCAGACAAGCAACTTTCAGACCACAATCAAAAGAGTCACAGCTGGAGAGACTACAGATCCAGTGAAGTAAGAATCCTGAATAGTCATGACAACTGTGCAAGAAAAAGCAAGAAGGAGGCATTGCTACCCCCAAAAAAACCCCAACACACACAAGTAGTCTAGAAAGAACGGTTTAGTAATTCCCTCACAGATAATATTAGCCAGTTACATCTTACTAATTTCTCATAATGAAGCCAGGAACAACACTTGAAACAAACTTTCCATAAATGCTTAAAAAGCTCGTATTTCAAAAAGGAAAAAATCTTACAGTTCACTTGCACTTTGCAGCAGACTCAAAACATAAAATAAGGCTTTTTTATCTTAGGAAAAGGGTACAATTCTTAAATTAAAAGTTATTATTAGTGCTATTCTAATTTTCAAAGTAATAAAATCTGATCTGGAAGTTAAGACCAGTAAACTTTCCTTACCTTAGGGATCCCAACTGATGTACAAGGAAGAAACGAATGTTCACACTGCTCAAGGTATTTTTCTGAGTTGCTTTTTCCAAACAAAAGAGTAACCACAAACCCCCTAAAATAGAAAAAGACAGCGCATCTAGAACAACAGTCATCTTCCCCCTCCCCTGAAAATATTTCACAAGTTATAAAATGACAATGTGCGACAACTCTGTTTACTCTCCTAGCACAGTGCTCTTTCACAGTGTAGCAAGCTGCTCAAAATAACTGACACAATACTAAGTATGAAGTTTTCCAGTCTTGTATTATCAGTCTTGATATATTCTTACCAAATAGGAGATGTATATAGCACAGTCTATATTACACAGCCTGCCGCACAAGAAGAACCTGTGATGACATGGTACTTATGCTCACAAATGTGAGCATAGGTAGCAAAAGTGCACAAAAGTGCACGGGAAGATGGGTACATACATAAGCTGCTTTGGTTCTACTTATACAAAGATTCTTTTACTTTAACACTATGAAGAAATAAACTCTTTAGGATACATTTAGGCCATTGTACGGTGGCATAAGCCACAAAAACACAGACCAGGAAGAAACTGATGTAGTAACTAACTAATGATTGAATATGTTTAAACAAGAAGTACGAAAATTTTCAACTGGGAACTTATTTTAAGCAGCAAAGAAAACAAAAAAAACCCCAACCACATAAAAACCCCAACAAAACAAAAACAAACAGTAGCCCTGCCAAGCTGCATAAGAACAGTGTCAAGGAAAAAGTCAAACACAAGGTATGGGGTTTTCGGGGGGCTTGTACGGTTTTTGGGATGTTGGGGCTTGTTTTTGTATTGTATTCATTACCTTCTTCCCTCACAATTCTACAATGATATTTAAATTATGACTTATAGTTAAGCAGGACAGAAGTTAATTTTATTATTGTTTTCTTTATGATATAATGAATGCATAAGGGAAAAAGCAACCACTACAGAAGTGCAACCTTGCTACAACAGCAGAAATTTATTTACAGCTTATGACACTAGGGCACAAAAACACATAAACAACCCTGGTTTTACTGAGAAATAGATGAAAATCTAAAGCTTGTGCCAATTATAGCATAGCCAAAGTATGTAGTCTTTGAAAAGTCAAGCATAAAAATTTTTTAAAAAAGAGAATATGAAGTTACTGCTGCTCAGACTAGCCTTGGAACGGCTAAACATGCATAGCGCTTAAAAGTTTCAAAGCATTCGATTTAAAGGCCAGCTGACCAACTTTTGTGACCACAGGAACTCGCTGTGTTATTCCAGGCTTCTAACATGCTGAAATAATACATTCTATTAATATAGATTGCTGTTGATACACGATACTCTTACTTACATGATAAAATTCTTAACCAAGGTAAAATACACCGTTAGAAGGTTTTAATTCCCAAACTGGGAACGATTCCTTTTAAGCACTCTAGAGGCTCAGTAGTTCAAAAGCAGGAAGGCGGTTATTATCAGTAATGTGATAATGCATAAGAAAATTTCACCTGATACTCTGATTCTCTTACAGCCACCTTTATCTGCCAAACACGTCTACTTTCTACATATGAGGACAAAAAATAAAAGCAGGTCTAATTGCTCTTCTGCTCCAGATATTTCCAGACAGCTATGGTGCTAGTAGCATCATAATTCAGTTCAAGGACAAAAACTTGCTTAGAAAAATCTCAATATTAGTTTCACCGTGATTAAAAGTTAACTAATGTTGTGGTTTGGGGAAGGGAGATGTTTTGTTGGTGTTTTTTTTCTAATTCTTACAAAGTTTTCCTTTTACACCTACCACTTTTCTATTAGAAATCTCAGTCTTCTTTTAAAGAAAACAGCATACCCAAAATGCATTTTTTGGGCCAAAAATCAGTTTTAACTTCAAATATGTATGAGTAACTGGGGGTGGATGGTATCCTTCTCTTCTTTTATTCACAAGGATTGAAGCCCCAGAAATAACTATATATCTATTTTCTCTCAAATGTTATGACGTTTCTAAAGTTAATGACTTATGAACAAATCATAGAATGCTTTGGGTTGGAAAGGACCTTGAAGATCATCTAGTTTCAACGCCCCTGCCATGAGCAAGGACACCTTCCACTAGACCAGGCTGCTCAAAGCCCCATCCAGCCTGGCCTTGAACACCTCCAGGGATGGGGCCTACACAACTTCCTCAGGCAACCTGTTCCAGTGTCTCACCACCCTCACAGTAAAGAATTTCTTCCTAATATCTAATCTAAACGTAACCTCTTTCAATTTAAAACCGCCACCCCTTGTCCTGTCACTACACTCCCTGACAGAGTCCCTCCCCATCTTTCCTGTAGGCCCCCTTTAAGTACTGGAAGGCCACTATGAGGTCTCCCTAGAGCCTTCTCCTCTGCAAGCTGAACAACCTCAGCTGTCTTCATAGGAGAGACGCTCCAGGCCTCTGATCATCTTCATGGTCCTCCTCTAGACTTGCTCCAACAGGTCTTTCTTACGGTGGGGGCCCCAGAGCTAGATGCAGTACTAATACTCTACCAAAATATTTTAAGTATATGTTCATTTTTCTTAGATATCTCTAAGTATTTGCATTTTTAAGCTAGAAATGCTAGAAGCTTCTGCCTCTACAGCAGAAATTAATACATTTTATTCCCCAATTTAAAATCTTATGCGCATTAGAGATGTATACATAGCCGGACCATTCAGTGCAAATACTCCTCTAATTCATCAAGAGGATATTCAACACTGTAAATGAGAAATCATTTTAGTCTTTTCTCTATATGAATAGAACAGAAAGAGGAAAAGATTGTATTTTACTTAAATTTTTGTTGTTAAGTTTTTCCAAACATTATTGGAAGACCAGCTTTTCACAAGGACAGATTAACAACAGAATGAAGGTGACAGCAACAAAAATAAAGTCTACAGATTTATCTTTTTCCCCATCAAGTTGGAAAAGTAACAGCCTCAGCTGAATGCTTTGTGAAAAATCAAAAAGCAGTTTCAGAACCTCTCCCGATTTGGTCAGCAGTTAGAATCATCAATATCGGCAGCCAGTCACATATATATTGATATTGTAATTTATGTTTTTTGATGACAAAGCAAATTCCTTGAAACAGCAAAGCAACTGATGGTCCAAGAAATTTCAGTTCTCACAACACTGGAAGTGTAAGGCTGTTTGCAGCGCCAACATTATTTTTATTTTACTTCCTTAGGATTGAAAGAGGGAAGGAGAGAAAGTAAGGTAAGAAACATACATGGTACAAAGAAAAGGCAGATGGCAAGATAGACTTAGCACTCAGGTTAAAAGTTATGCATCAATACTTGAAAGTGGGACAAAAAATATTTCCTGAAGATTAACACCTTGTAACAGTCTTGGCTACACAGGTTAGAGAAGCAGTATCTTTTGCTTCCTGCTTTTGGTGGATAGAGCTAAGTTCCCTAAGCAATGAGTTACCAGATCCCAAATTGATGACGGATGTACTAAAAACCAAGAAAACATAACATTTTATAAATCCGTCTTGATAAAAAACAGAATTAAACAAAGACAACTTTTGACTTTAAGCTTTTATTCATACACACAAATGGTTTCAGTACCCTTCCATGGACACAACAGTACAATTACTACAAGCTATTTGTGTAAGAGGAAACACACAGCTAAGAGTAAATCAAAAAGAAATAATTAGATAGCATATAACAGAAGTGAAATCATATAGATTATGTTGATACAGCTATAGCATGAACACTATTTTCCTTCACAACTCACTGGCCCATACTTTACTAGGGGGGCAACCAGCTACAATTCAACATTTTCTTCTGTAGAACTGCAAAATGGGACAGAGGTGACCTCCCAGCCAGTGGAGGTCTGAAACTATTCACACAAGCCACTGGTTTTGAGCAAGTATAAAAAGCTAGAAAACTGTATGCCAAAGTGGACAAGAACTCCAAGTTTCAACATAAAATTCTACCACAAAAATCCATGTCCAAAATTGTTATTTTGCTCCAGATAAGGGTACGATAAGTATTAAAGAAACTACTATAATCATGAACCAAAATTAGATTTTAATTTTCTTAATTTATATAAATGATGTTATGGTACACAATCGCTAATCTTAAGTGAAACAGTTACTTCATAACATTAATTTCTGCTGGTTTTAAGAGAAGCAGGATTTTGTGTAACTTCACAGGAATTAATTCAAAAAGAAAAAGCAGGCAAGAATAATTTAGACATAAATCTATTTGACCTAGTTAGCACTCACAGATCTGTATGCTGAATGTTAAAACTTAAAGTAGGTGTGTCACTCTGAAAATGATTAACAGTGTAAAAAAAGGCCAGATCCCAGCCTTAGCCAAGAAGGTGTGTCTGTTAAAGTAATAAAGTAATGACATTTTACTGGAAGGGCTGAGACTTCATATCTATCTACATAAGTAGATATCTATCCACATAAGTAAACACATAATAGGAAGATGGATACAAATTCTGCTTTAACAGATACACTACCACAAGATTAATTTATCCTTAAAATGATCAATGTTCACTGACTAGCTATAAAAATGAGCCAAAGCAGCAAAAGAAGCAAAGGGATATCAGAGCTGATTTACGAATGAGCAAGCTCAGGCACCAGAGGCAGTTTCATGGTGGCAAACTGTAGCTGACTTCAGATGTGCTCCATGAGAGCACTGTTTTGACTGTTAGCTTTGAAAAGCCAAGCAACTGAAATTGAGCAAGACAGAAGGATAAGCTTTTGAGAAATTATTATATCCTACATCATGTTTCATACTGCAAAGACTAAGGAAGTGGTAATACAAAACAGTAAGTCCTTAACAAAACTCTTGCCCTTTGGAGGAAGTCTTTGCCTTTTGCCCTGGACAAACAGCCAGCAAAATATGACAACTACTTATGTATCAAGACTTAAGAAGACAAAAGCATTTACTTAAAAGTTAGTTTTACTTCAGCTAAATCCTTGCTCTAATAGACTTCTCAGAGATGGAATTCCAAGTTTAATACAGCTGAAACCCAAGCGTAGCAGTTCTAGTTCTAGCCACTAAACTCTATTACATTTTTTTTTAATTACACTTACAGGGATATACATACATTCTGTACTGTGTCCAATAAGAAGGTTAACAGGGTGTTTCAAAGGAAGGAAAGAAAAATATTAAAGATAGCCCAAACATCCCACTGTAAGTCAAGCAGGTCTTAGAGAGTCTAGAGATGCTACCATCCTACAGGATAGTCTAATGAGTGAGAGAAAGGAGGAATACTCCAGTAATACATTTAGACTTGGCATTAAAAATAAAAAGTTTTAATGGTTAAAAGACAGACATTATAGTATACAACATAATAATGGTGCTAAAGACTACAAAAACATCACCTGTTTGCTCCCTTCCTGTCTATAGATAAAGTATGAAATGTCTACAGCTGCTGAACTGATCTACTTGTTCAAGGTGTAGCAGCATTTCCACACACCCAGGAAAACACCCACTCACTTTCCTCACGAATGAAGTAATTTAGGCATGAAAATGAGATTGTAATAAGGAAAGGAGACATAGTTACTCAGAAAGTACCTGTGAAAAGAAATAACACGGTAATAGAAAGTATGAACTGAAGTTATCACTTGTTTTATGTGACTAATTGTCCTCCAACACCTGCTATAAATAGCTAGTTTTTAAAACAGAATTTTTTTTTGCCTGGGCAAAGGTAGTATAAGCACTATTCAACAGCGAAAAAAATATTTTTGATAAAATCGAGGTTTCAAGAAAAAACTTGGCTCATAAAGAGCTGCTTAAACACGGAAATATTAATTACACAGAAGTCACTTCCAATTTTCAGAGCAAACTATTTGCTAATATACACATTAAAATTTTACTTTCATAGTAAATTATACAAAACACTAAGTAGTATACTTACCCACCCACAAAGCAGAGGATATAAAATGCAAAGTAAAATATAGCGAAGGGTCCAAAAGTTACTAGAAAAAGCACAACACCAAGACTTCCCCATCCCCATATGGAAAGACTGGTCTGTAAACAAGAACACATGGAAAAGGAATAATTAATGATATTTGTACAACTTTAAGTCTCCAAAGCAATATTTGTAGTTTCTACAAAGCTTGATATATTTTAACTAGATATGAAATAAGCTTTCCTTGATGAAATAAAAATTATCTTTATTTTTTAAAAGCATGTTGCTATCCAGTTATATTGTGAGCTAGTAGTTCAGTTTAGCTAACATGAGAGCATTTTTCTTTCAAATATTGTTAGCCTTCTCCCACTTCAGATGCAACCATCACCCTTCAAAGTATCATTTCTTTTCTTCTCTATTCTCATTCTGTGCACTTTTGTTTCTTGAGATCCATTTTTTTCCCCTGCAAAACTCTCCACTACCTCCAAGGAAAACAGGCTTTGTAACAGAACAGGGAGAGACGAATACGACCTCATTTTACACAACTAAACATGTAATTTTCCACAGCCAAGCACCACTACTTCTTCCATAGACCAAAGCAGTTAGAAGACCAAAAAAAGTGTGTATTTCTCCAATCAAGTCACACACGGGTCAGCAGGTGCACCAAATATTTGGTGCAAGTTTACTTTTACTCTTTCCTTAACATAAGAGACCGAAACTTAAGAAACCCCTTACTGTATCTAACAAGTTTTACCACAGAAATCAAGAGCATTCAAACAGTTCTCCGCTATGTCTAAATACAATTCTGTTTTAAAATCAGGAAATTTAATTTATTAAAAAAGAGAGATCACAGATGAGCATTTCTCCATGCAGGCATCATCAGGATCCTAGAAGAGACCCGGCTTAGCAGGCAGGACTGACACTTCAGCAGTGGGGGGAGACGAGGGTTGTTTGGAAAGCCCGAGATGCAGCTGAAGTCAGCCACGAGAGCATCAATGGGGCTGGTGGGATGTGGGAGCTGATGGCTCATGCAACACAGCAGGCAGAACCTCACCTGCGCTGGTGGGTTCACCAAGAGTATGAGAAAAGCAGCAAGATTCGGGTTATTGTGCTGATTTAAATTACAGTATGAGTACATTCATATACACATACATATCTAGATAGACAGATGTGTGAATGTACATGTATAAACATACATGCAGGGTAATTAAAAAGCAAAGTAGTGAAAACCTGACTAAACTGAGCTACAATAGTTTTGGACCTTCACAATACTGCAATGCAGTCAACAAAGATTATATAAATTTCATTCAATCTAGTCTCTAGTTCAATATGGAAAGCATGTTTCAGCCAAGTCCCAAGAGTGTGAAACCGACGATGACAAGTATTTATAGGCCACCAAAACTGTTCCAGCTCTAAGGTTCTCAACTTTTCTTTTTTTGTTGTCTAATTTACACCTTTCCTACCAGTGATCAAGTGACACGCTGATGGGAACTCAGACAACTGCTACATCAACAAGTAACACTAAGAAAGTATTTAAATAAACTCGTCTTGCAGTTTGACATTTAGAAAACAAGCAGAGATCGAACACCATATTTGCAAAGAGCCCCTTTTAGCCTTTAATATGGAGGACCGGGGAAGTTTGCCTACAGCTCTTATTTCTCTAAAGGGACTAGATTTCATCTTTCCACCTTAGGCATCGGATTCAGAAAAATCAACATCCTGACAGAAGAGTTTTAAAAATCCTATAAACCATGAAAAATAATATAAAATAAGGCTCCTACATAAAGCAGCTCCAGTTCTTTTCTGCAAGACATCAGACTGCCCAAAAGCAAAATCACAGCTCTAAGGAGAGACTATTTCATAGATGTAAATTTTAATCATCAGAATAATATAATTCTTCTTATTTTATCTAAGTTTAATGGAATGTTTAGATGAATTCTATTTTCTTCCTTGTTAATGTTTCACAGCAAGAGATGGAGAAGCTATACTGGCTTTTTTCATGGTGTTTGAGGCTGAAAAAAATGACACTCTTCTACATACTTATGTGTTTAATTGAAGTGCTGCAATTCAAAAACTGGATCACAAATAATTCAATTCTCTTTCAGTTGAAAAAGTGCTTTATTAGATGATATTAACATACAATCCAGACAGCTAAAATGCTGAAGATCAGTGCTACAATAAATAAAAAATACACAGCTGAGTGTAATTTGCTTGACTGTAAGTAAATGCAGGAGATAAACCACTTGGGGAGCAGGGAGGAGAGAGAGGGGAGAGGGACACCAACGTAAAAAAACCTGGCAAATACAACAATTAACTAAAAAAGACATAAGCTGTCATTATACATCTACATTTCAATACACAAAGAAGATTCCTCATATTCGTACCCTCAGAAATACATTCTATCACTCCTGCAGAGCACTACAAGCAACAGGAAGATACATACACAGAAGATAACATTTAAGTGTGTTCTTTTTTTGTCAAAAAATCAGTACGCTTAATAGCATTACTCAAAAAAAAGTTTAAGTTCTAAATATGGGACAAGCACTCTAAGTGACTTAACGAAACTTAATTAAACTAGATAGCAGGATGCATATTCAGAGTTGGGTGAATGCATAATTAACAAAGAAAGTTCTATAACTCCAATAGATAGAACAGCGACCTTTTGTCCTATGCTCTAGTTTTGCAATTTAGCATATGGCTACAGAGATTCAAATCTCATTTGGTATTTTAATAGGATTTCTTAAAACTTGCACAACATGGTACACTGCAGTAAGTACAACAGATACTGGCACAATTCTTCCACACTTTAGATAGGTGGTTTATAGTCTTATGGATTTTAAGACATTCAAAGGGATCTAATCATCAGCATGGTTCCATTTACACTGACTGTAAATAAAACTTCCTGGAACTTCACACTTCTTAAAAGGACTTTAGCAGTACAGCTCCCAGACAAAACTGAACGCTTTGTTTAAAGTTCCTTTACCATGTCAAAAATGAACTATTAGATGCAAAAAAAAAAAAAGTCCAAATGTTACATAAATATATGACTATACTGCCAGTCAGTACTGTGGAACTAGATCAGGTATTTAAATCCAAACCTCACTACTTACAGCTTACAGATAAGTTTTACGTGTAATATCATTTTTTAGAATAGTCACAGATTTACTCAAGCTCTGCTTAGCCTTATTGCAGGGTTAACTTCAGGGTGAATGTTTGTCACTCTTGACAGAATGAACAAGCCAGTCCTCTGAAGAAACGGTAATAATACTGGCATTTAAGTAGCATCTATCCAGACCCTTTAAAAAAAGCTGACATGCCCTATGCCGGGACAGCAAACTTCCAAACTCAATTGTCATAGTACTATTTACTGTATTTCAAGTAACTAGGGAAAGTTACCTGAATACTAAAAAAGAATATAGGCCTCAATCCCATGGTAGGCATGTACAGATATACACTGTATGCATACACACATGCACGCACATGTGAAAGATCTTTCTTCCAGGTCAACTACCATTCCACCTCATCAGTTTTAGCCACTTTTGCTTACCATCACTACAGATGCCATGTTAGCCCCAACACTACCACTTATCTTTCATGTCTGAAGTCTTACAAAGAAAGAGTTCTGTGGTGTATTAGTAAGGTCACATACACAACGGGCTAACGTAGCATCATATTCACACACAGTAATTTTCTTCCCATGGTATGGAACTGTTTTAGTAAAATAAGCTGCAATTACAGTACAGGGCTGCCTGTAAGCCCAAAGAGCACACTGAAGAGCCTCATCAGGTAGAAGAGACACACCAAGGTGAGCATTCACATGAGCTTGTTTCAACTGTTACAGATAACAAGACTATCACCTCTCAACAACACCTGCCTTTTTTTTCCTTTTCCTTTTTTTTGACTCAGCTTTGTCCATTTTTTCCACTGCATGTTTTTTCCACAGTATACAGCCAACTACTAGAAGAAGTACATAAAGAACTTGCTTTCTTATATACATCTGCTTTTCCTTTCTTTGGTTTCTTTGTAATTAATGCAGCATTTTGACGATCGCTGTTGCACACTGTTACGGCTAACAGTGCTGTGCTAACACTCACTACACAACATGACCATTCACATGGGAGCTTATGTAAATTCACGAGATTCACTGCCTAGGAACTGTGTACTAAGGCCACACAGTCTTAAATAAAAAGTTTAAGAGAAGAAAAATCCCACTTTGATTTAGTATGCATGCAGTTATGCATAACATAATTTACTAGTTATGAATTAGCTAGAGTATTTTGCAGACAAATCAATGGGAACGTGGCAAGGATTTAATGTATCAACCACAACAGCAATGATTTACTACAGTAACAGAAACAACTATGTCTTACTATAAAGTAGCTTCAATAGGTTTCATTTTTGCGTAATCCAGCTGACAAGCTTTCAGAGCTTTGCCTCTATCCCATCTTTAAGCAAAATCCTTAGCCTTCCACTGAAATCCACAGCTTTCACTGAAATGATTCACCAAGGTAAGCATAGGTTTGTTGTTTGGATTTAAACTGGTGCTGTCAATTTTAGCTTGCAACTGGCAGTAAGGTATGTGTGTATGTTTCCAGTTCAGTGCAAAGACACTGCAACTCCAGAAGTCCAGCCGACAGGTAGCCCTTTTCTTCCTATTGTCCCCTTTGCCACCAAACAGCAGACACACGCGTTCCCTCTCACAAGGTTCTGGATGCTGCCGTCCTGTTACTCCAGGCAGGAACTCCTCTAGGCACTCAGCTCTCTCCACGATTCCCGCACATCTTCAGAGTAACTGTGCTTGGAGAACACAGGGCAGGAGGGGAAACAAGGAACATTCCCACAGAAAGGCTAGGCTCCGAAAGCATCCACTTGTCAATGTTAAAGCTTCAGAGCATACTACTTAAATCTTACAGCTGTAGCACTCAAAAGGCTCATACCACTTCTGATAGTTGCCATTTGTGATTGTTTTCAAATCTATTAGTTGCAAAAGAATGATCTGAACTTTGAAAGAACAGTATCATTTAAAAATGAAAACGTGCTGCTTTGCCCAGAATTCTTTTACTGTGTATATCCAGTTACACCTGTCCATTAATATTTTAAAAATAACAGTAGCTGACCTGTCCTTAACTAGAGAGTGATAAGCTAACTATTTTTTGTCATTTGGGTAGTTTAAACTACTTTTTTTTAAAATATGATGTTTTGCCAAATGTATTTAATGCCAACTCAGGTGGTGGGTTTTTTAAAAAAAAAAAAAAAACTGTCAAGGATTGCATATACAGGAGATCAAGTTTAATTTTGTTAATTCTACACATCTGCCTTTCAATTTGACTTCCATTTTTGCGTGTAAATTGAACATGTTTGTGTAGAAACCTTTCTATAATTAAGGTGAGTGTCATTTTTGTCAAGTGATTAAAAACATTATTTTAGGATTCAAATTACTGTCTCTTCACTAGCATGACAAGTAAAATTGGAAAGCTGTATCAACTGGAGTGCCAATTTAATCTGCGGTGAAATTGTTATGTTATACTACTAGGACAAATATTTAACAATTGTGAAATAAACCATTAACATCTTTGTAGCTACATTCTGCTGTCTACCAAAGTTATAGCAATCAAGAAAGACATATCAAGCAGGGTTTTGAAAAGAGTTCTGTATGTCATTTCCTAACATCACTAAAGGTCTCTTTTTGCCCCCTTTCCTTCCTTGGCCCAAAAAGGCAATGCAAATCAAAACCCTAAGCTCTATTCCTAGTTCAGACTACATAAAAATAATTGCAGGGAATCTATAGAACAAATTACTGCAGTACTCAAAAGAAAACTCTTGGGAATTATTTTTTTTTTAAAGGAATTTTACATATTCTATTTTGGTTTTATTGTTCTAAGTTTAGATTTATTTTTTTTCCCAAAGCAAGACTAAAATATTAAAGTATATTAAGATACATTAATCACCTCTTAAATAAAAAAAAAAAATACACAATTAATGTTAAGCTTTAAGAAGTCAGGCTAATGAAGTTTTTTCTGAATAAGTGCAGAATTCCTGCTGATCACTTCTGGTTACAGAGGCAGGAAACTCTTCTCCTCTGCTAAGCAAGAGTGTCTGCCCCCTCTGTCTCACCGCCTTCTCTTCCACTCAACGCACACTTTGTATGTCAAATGGCTTAATTGGTTACCAGTCGGATTAATTCAAGTGCAATCACACACTGTATAAATAACAGTATTTAGTTTGGATTTTTCTGCTGCTTCTCACACCGCACAAGACAGAAAAGCTTTTGGGATCATTTCCCCCTGCCCTCCCCGACAGTTATACAAGGTGGTGTAACAAAGCTCTAATGGACAGGCAAGAACTTTTCATTTATATTCTGAAACCACAATTACTGCACTGTGTCGACAATTCAGGAAGTTCATTTTTAAGAGTGCAAACCTTTAAATTAAAATATATGCTAACATTTTCTTAAAAGTACATAACATTAAAATACTTTACGCAACCAAAACGTTTAAAAGCTATTGTGTGCATGTTACTTCAATTTCAGTATTTATCCAGAGCAAAAAAAATCCACTACTAAAATAAAACCTTCCTGTTTGCTATATTCAGAATATTACTATTAAAATAAATAGAAAAAATACGTTCCCTATTTTGATACAATTGGTTTGTGCAATAAAGCTGATGAAGAAAAATAACAGTCTTCTAATTAACACTGATAATTGTTCTACCAGAAATGGTAACTATTTTCAACACCAAACTTTCTTTTCAAGTGAAAAAACAGTACAATTCACCCCAGATTCAAGAGTCAAGATTTATTTTTTTCCCCTTCTCACGCCTGCTCTGCCAGCACTACTGATCACAACATCGAATTAGGAAGTGGATTATTTAATTTTAAACCGACCTTCATTTTACTAACATTTATTTTCAGCACCAACAGCTACTTTATTATACAGCAGAACTATCAGCAAGGGACAGAAAGCCTCATTTCATGTAACCTTATTTTGAAAGTGGAGTAAGTATTTATCTTACTATGAAAAACAAGAGGCCACCTTCAGAGACACACACTTTCCGATAATACGCTTGCATTAAAACCCACTCTGAATTGCATCCTAGTTTAAAAGGATATGGAGTTTGCTCAAGTTTAAAAGAAACCCTTAAGCATCTTGGACAACGATGGGAAATACAAGATGCAAGCCCCTTTCAGCTACTTTCTTAAATATAGAAGTGACATAGTCATAAATAATTTTTAATATAATTTCAAAGAAAGTGACCCTTTTCCTTTATAACAATCCATATTGGTTTGTATCTAAGCTAGTTTAGTCATGTGGACAGAAAACAGACAAAAAGGATCAAAGCATTTTGGATCGCCTTAGATGATCTAAACAGGGCCAGGCTTATTGCTTGACAGGATCACCTAAGGCAATTGAAAATGAGAAAATAAAGTAAGCCCTCTAATTTTAGCTTGAATTCAAGCCAATGAGATAATCTAGACTGTTCTATGTTCAGCCTCTGGATAAACAGATTACATCTATTTCAAGTTTTGCTAATGCAAAACACAACAAAGGGGAGAGAGAGGGAAGTCCCCAGAAACTTACCAAGTTAAAAAAGGTCTGTTCTCCTAAATGGCTAAAAATAATGAAGTCACATGTTCTTTACTCAAGAAACTGTTATTGCATATTTCATTTGTGATTACCTCTCAAGCAGCATTTTCAACTTTTACTTTCTTGCCTAAAACTACAGCAGGAAGTTACTTAAAAGTTCTTTTCACCAACGTTCTTTTTCTTTCAGTGCTAAAGAAACCAAATCCCACCAAATAAATTTAAAGAACCATCAACTTTGCTTCTAGAACAATTTCTACTACTTAAGACTCCCAACATTTACCTTGACAGAAATACATTAAATCAGTCTCTCTCCATAACAGTCAGATCTAGTAGGCCATCTCTTTATGTTTCATCTAACTAAAAACTTGTAGGCAGAACTACTCAGGGCTACTGCAGAAATAGTCACACAAGACACATTTTTAAAAATGTTTTTTCCTACCTTTAGCAGCTGTGCTTTTTCAAGGTAGAAAAGGAATTTCTTTAGTTTTAAGTTTCCCTGCTAGTAGTAACTTCAACTGAGCATCCTTTCTGCCAAGCAATAGGCAGCTGCCTATTACTTGAACTCAATTCTCCACCATACTGCCCAATTTATGCCACTATATCAGCTCATTCTTAGTAAGAAAAATATATATAAAGATTATATATATATATATAAATGGTTTGGGACACAGCCTTCTGTTCAAAGGCAACCTATTCTTGTTCATGATCTTTAGAGGGAGAAGAAAATGGAAAAAGATGGGTTATAAGAGGTGTGATGAACAATGATTACTTTTCTTAAAATAAGTCCATTATTTCTTCCAAGGAGATACCACACAATTTCAAAGCTGTTGCTGTGTGCAAAGTAGTTCGTGCAATCTGAAATTGATAGAATTAGCCAAAAAAGAAAGAAAAAAAGAGATGCACAATGATACAGTACCTACTTTAGAAAATCTGAGAAACTTCAAACAGTACAAGTCTTACAAAAATAGAAAGTGAAATGAAGTGAAAGTGCTTAGGTTTTTGCAAATACAGAACTGTCAAAGACATGAAGGTATAAAATAAGATAAATTCCCTAAAATTATGAACATTTTAGAACTGCACACTGCAGCAGCAGTGATTGTGCTTTTTTTTTCCTAAACAACCCATCACCTGTGAAACAGCAGACAATACCTTCAAATTTCATACTGAAAATGAATAAACTTTTTGTTTCTACCACTGGATGACTTGCTTACAAGCATCTATAAGCATATGATTATTCTCAAGCAAACTCATTAATACCGGTAGTTTCCTCTAAAAAGCCTGGTAAATCATACATTTCAATAATGTATCTGCAGGATGTGTGTGATTTTTTTACTGAGAATTAAACTTATTATATGTGTTTATATATATTTCATATATACGTATATATAGCCACACACAGAATCCAGTACTTAAGTTTACTGTAGAAAGATTTAGCCATTAACTTTTGAATAATTGTTTAGTACCTGGCTTTCTCAGGCCATAAAATTAGTCACCCAAGAGTTTTGTTTATTTCTTTAATCCACTGGCAATATTATGTCTGCTATTTACTACTTGCAGCACAATTTTCATGAGTTCTCTGAACTACAACATAATCCCACCAACTTTAAGATCAAACTGCTTTGGATTTATTATTTCAAAAGTACATACCCACAATCTTAAAGTTCCCAAAAAAGCAACACTCCTCATCTAGATGGAAAAGTTACTTTAAAAATATTAAGTTTGTAACATAGCATTAGAATATTTTTATACAAGACTGGACTAAATATAAACAGAGACTCTAATTGCCTTATTAGGTCAGGTTACAAATGTGAAGGAATACAAGTGGAAGAAGCTAATTCACACTACCTATCATAATTGCCAGAAGGACTCCTCAAATAACAGACACCCTCAAGAAGACTAAAAATTAATTTCCACATTGTCCCTAGTGATCAAGGCTGTTGTCTCAAACTACAGTCAGTCATATCACATATCTTTGTAGAGTTATTTTGGTAAATGAATTAATGTGGTTAGAAGTTCCCTGTCGCTCTCCACCCCTGAAAAAGGTAATTTTTTTTTCTTTATTAAAAAGGAGGAGAAAAGCTATAAACAATAATGTAGGGCTCAGAAAGGAACACCACATTGAGTTTTTTTAACTGTAATGTCAAATGGCACCTTGATTACAGGCAGTACTGCAACCAGTATTATGGAATCCGGGGAGCCAAAGCTCAACAGAAAGCCAATATAAATGATTTTTCAAATTATACTGGTAGTAAAAGAGCAGCTGCAAGAAGGTAAGGCCAGGCCAGGCAGGAAGGAAAACACATGCCAGTCAGCCTCACCTCAGTCCCTAAGACAGTTCTGAGCAACCAAAATAGATTTACCAAGTGCAAATCCTATCTGACCAAACCAATTGCTTTCTACAATGAGGTGACTGATGTTGAGGGCAAAGAGGGGGGCTTAGATGTTGTGTACCTTGCCTTTAGCACCATATCCCACAGTCTTCTTATCACAAAATTGGTGAGGTGTGGACTGAATAAGTAGATTATAGGGTAAGTGAAGAACTGACTGGATCGCTGGACACAGACACACCCGATCAACGGTGCAAAGTCCAGCAGGCAGCCAGCAACTAGGTGGGAACCTTCAAGGATCAATATGGGACTGATGCTGTTTAATGTCTTCATTAATAACCTGGGTGATGGGACACAGTGTATTCTCAGTAAGTCTGCACAGAATACCGAACTGGGGCGAGTACTCAATGCGCTGGACAGTAGAGCTACTGTTCAGTGGGATGCTGATAGGCTAGAGAAGTGTGTTGACAGGAACCTCATGAAATTCAACAACAAAAAAAAAAAAAAAAAAAGCATAGGCTTGCATCTGGAGTAGAATAACCCTGAGCCACAATACAGTCTGGGAGCCAACTCTCTGGGAAGCAGCTCTACAGAATGGGACTCGGGGGTTCTGGTGGGCAGTATGATATTCCTTTTTAATACTGTGAGGGGTTGTTTTGTTCTTCTAATTTCAAGACCTCAATCACTGCCAGCACCACGAATCTAGTTTCAATGCTTGCAATGATCACCCCTTCACTATATCCAATTTTTCTTCTCAAAAATTTACTGATAGTTCCTCGACATTTTTTAAAAGTACGTAGTGCTTTTTAACCAGCACCATAATTAACTGACTACAAAACGAAATTGATGTAAAAATAGAGGAACCTCAAAGATCAGCGTATGCATCACAAAGAAGCAGTTTTCAGTAGCCAAATAACAAATAGATCCCAAATTGCAAATTCAGTGCATTTTCAAGAAGAAACTTAAATCCACTGACAGAATACTAGCATCATTTCCTTCTTAAGTTTAAACTTGCTGCAGTTAAATGCTGTAAATTTTCCCCAGTTACAAATTACAGAAACTCTGCTACAACCACTACTTCACTACAAATTCCCAGTAGTCTTTGAGCATACATCTGAACTGCTACAAGGCCAAATTTCCTATGAAGTATGCTTACTGGATGAAGACAAACTAACTGTGAAAACAGATGCCGAAAATCTTTACAAAGCTACAGTAAGCCTCAAAACTTCCAGTTCCTTGGAACTGCTTTTCTGGACAGAATATCATCCAGTTGCATAAAATAAAGCAAGAGAAATAGATTAGTTCAGTGTATCCAAATTATTTGGTAGTCCCCAGTATCAAAAGACGACTGCAACTTCTTTAATGAGCAGTTGATGCCTAACTCTTGGCAGTACGGACAGTGACAATGAAAAAGACCCAGCACTTTGAGGATATTGCCTTTACTATATTATTGCCTTTTTCCAGTTGGATAAATGTAATGGGAATATTAATAAAAAGATTCTAAATCTTTCCCCTTCATGCATTTAATATCCCACTTCCCATTCCCTCCTTCAGTCCCTATTGCTTGTCTGCTTTTCCCACTCACTTCCAAGAGATCTTTGGTTCACTATCCCTTTTGGGAAAGTCTGGTTACTCTGTGTGCCTCTTTCATGGTCCTCTGTGCCCATCTGCCTTTTCCTGAATACTGTTACCGAGAAAACCATTCTGCTTGATGCCTCTGCAAGCCCTAAGAAACTTCACAAGTTTTATCCAAGTGATTTGCTATGCAACGCTGCTGACAGGGGCTGCAGTGTGTGGCCCAGAAGCAAAGAGGTATGCATGAGTAGAGCCTCCTACGATTTCTTCTAAGCCTCTGCTCCATAACCTCTGCCCAGCTGGCTTCTCTATGGAAGCCAAGAGCCTGTTGAGTATCCTACATGTATTTTTTAGCCTCAAGTAGTCTTCCTCTCCTTCCTCACAAAAAATCTGGGCACAGAGTTACTGTACCAACCACTTCCTGGATATCTCCCAGATCCATATACTACCTCCTGCCCACTGCAACACTGAAGAGGAAAAGCAAGTGTGAACACCTGCAAATAGAGTTTATATAGAGGGACAGTTCTATGAACTTGGTGGAACACTTCATTCTCAAACATCAGGGCATGGAGTATTTCCAACAGACTTCAAGTAATTGGGGGAGTGGGAAGGAAACCACAGAAATGGCATATCAATTCTTGCCACTAGTACTCAAGATTAGAGACTGAAACTATTGATGAAACTAGTTAAGTCATTTGAGTATCCAGCTCTCAGGGCAAGTTTCCAGAAGATACCTAAAAACCTCACTCATTGCCATTTGCTCAAGAACAAAAAAGAAACGTAACCAAAGTGGAGCAAGCTAACCTTACGCATAACTTTTTCTGGAAGCACAGATGCATTCAGGAGTCATAGAAGGAATTATGACATCCCCTGTTTTCAAAAGGACAGGAATTATTTTGGATATTGATTCACTTTAGATCTAAACAGAAGGAAATGCAGCAAAGCCCCATGCACTTCCCTCACACCAGACCATACAGCTGTTGATTTGGCAACTTCTCCTGCGTTCCCACCCTCATACCTCTCCAGAAGGCTGGTTCACCAAGACAAAACAATTCCTCACACAGTTGCTGCTCAGCTGCTAGACCTGATGCAAGAAGCAGCATCACACCAGTTGTGTCTGGTGGGAGAGAGGAAACCTCTTTAGTAACTGGATCTAGTTTGGGCTGCTAAGTCCAAATGGAACGTGAAATGGAACTTTTAGTGTCCTAAATTCCTTTATGCATGTAGCATATCTAAAGAAAAATATACTGCCAACCCAGTGACAGCAGCAGGAAAACAAAGATAAAGATACAAGGAAGAAAAATAAAAAGGAAGGAAGCACACAAGAGCAACAAGTAATAAGCAAAAGAAGAACCATACAGACAGCAAGGTCTGCATTCATAGACTAAACTACTGCACACAGCAGCAACGCAGTTACTTTGATCATTAGAAAACAGAAAAAATGCTTTGCATAATGCATCAAAAAATAGAGAATAGTTATGGGCAACTGTCTAGAAATCCAGAAAGAAAAATGAAGAAGAGTGCAACTATAACGTTATATTGAGATTATTAAAACAGAATAATAATTTCAAATAGAAAACAAAGGAGGGTGTTGGTAAAATAAAGCACAATTAAAAGAAATAGTAATGGGTAACAGCAGACTATCATTAATTGAAGTATTCAGTAAAGGAAAATACTCATAAAGCAATGGAAGAGCTTGGAAACATTCGTAGAAACATGAAGTTTGCCTTTGGTCTCACTATTGCTAACTCGTAATCATCTCAAGAATTCTTTAAGAAGCTGCAGTAGGACAACTGCCAACTGAAAAACACAAGACCAATACTATTTAAAGTCCAGACCCTAAAAACAACAAAGAAATAGATAAGACTTATTTCAAAGTTTTAGTCACACGTGCAAGTCAAATTAATGCAAGCACAAAGCACAAAAGAGAGAATGCAGTCTATGGTGGTAAGCCCACAAGGTAAGGTGCTAGTACTAAGCGCTTGTACACACACAGCAAGCGTGAGTTACGTTTAACACAACTACTACAGGGTACTTGATATAGAAGAAAATGCTGGCTGTGAAAAGGAAAACTGTGGTTAAGAGTGAAAATTTAAAATAAAGCCTTATTATCCTAGCCTAGTATTGTAAAGAAATATAGTCTTATCAAAACAATTAAAATCATATTCACACAAAACAATGTTTTCCACAAGAATTTTAAAATTATATGTAAGCAATAAATGAACCGTAGTAATTCGCATTTCATTGTATGTACCATCAGATTAAATCTGTAATTGAGACATTAAATCACAAGATTTAAGATTTCCATAGTACATGATTTTACTTTACAAAGTTGATGAAATTTCAATTTGTTAGCATTGTGATCAGAAATACTAATTTGAGTATATAAACTATAAAAAAGTATTCTTCTTCCAAGTATGTTAAAAGAGGTTAGCTACCTCAATCAAACATCGATTTCATTAAAAATTAAGATATCTATCAGTAACAAATATGTCAAGATATACTTGGGGGAAAAAACAACACTCGGCATAGCATTGCGGGGGGGAGGGAGGGGAGCACACCAAAATACAGATGCAATTTCAAGCACAAATACTTCCTTCAGTGGATAAGGAACACCTACCATTATCACTGATGCTATTATTTTCAAGATACCACAAAAATCATTACATACGCTTCAGAAAAGTCAGACAATACAATTTTATAAAATACTACAACATTTGGGAAAACTGAAAATAAGCAAAGTTTTAAGTTATTAAAAAGGACACAGAATGCAAAGGTTGAAGAGAAGAGGTGCCAGGCCTCACACAGAAGAAAGGACCCAAGACTCATCAGAGCCCTCTCTCCTCAGTCTGCAGCAGCAGCTGTTAGAATAGCAGCATGGCAAAGAGCAAGGCTTCATCATGTCTCTAAGTCAAACAATTCCAAGATCATTTTGATGATCAGCGAAACTTTAAAGCAATCATTCTTTCTACAGTTACATAGGTTGGATACTTATTTCCTAAAGCATGTACCCCGCCAGATTTTTAACCCATCCATGCAGTCTGGAAT
>NW_009647218.1:3613722-3619686 GCF_000708025.1 Charadrius vociferus | reverse complement strand
TATTAAGAGCTATAAGAGAAATTATCCCAAGTCTGAAGCACTGTTTCATCACCAGTTAGCTGCAGCAAGAAGGTCACGGTGAATTTCTAGAGTGTTTTCTACTTGGCCTTGTCTGACAGCACCAACAGGAAGAGTGGAAACTCAAGAGCATCCCACAGGATATGTAGCAACTCAAACTTCCTGCTCAAGTTCGTTCCCTTACATCACAAGAGATAGCCTGACCTACACTGCCTCAGAGGCACCAGCAGAAGCGTTGAGTACAATTATTTCTTAGAACTGCAAAAATATACTGAAGAACAGGAATATGTGATCTTAAAATAGCGGTATTTGTGAAATAATAGCATTCTGACACAAACAGGTTTGATTACAATAGAACTGGGATCACCTTGTTCCTCCCAGAAGCATGGTATTAAGGGAAGAAAGGCAGAGGAACAGGCATAAAAAATAAAAATAAAATCACACTGTAACAGAAGCACAGCTGCATTTAAGCAGCTAATACTCTTCAAAGTAAGCCCCCAAATTCATGTGACTTCCCAGAAAATGTGTAGAGCTCATCTTCCTACCCAAAACTCCAACTGCAATGGGATATTGAATTAAGCATTTTAGACATCAATGTTATAGACAACAGGTACCTGTGAACTTTTAATTTGGATGTATTACCCCTCACTTGAATAAACACAGCGCTATTTCCACCTGTGAAATAAAAAGCAGTTCTTGGTATGTAATATATCTGATTATTAAAAGTTCTTCTAAGCAAGTCAAGGCACAGGAAGGACTTCATATAGACCATTTGATGCAAGAAGGGACTTAATGGAAGCAAGCAGAGATGGGTTTATCTCCTTCTCCGGCTGGCAGCTGGTAGACTGACTAACTGGTAAGGTTCAAATCAAACTGGTCTTAACAAATCTTGTACTGACTGTTCAAGGAAATAGGCAGAGCAGCAGGACTCAAGAAGTTTAAGGGCCACTGGTGAAATATCTTCAAAATAAAATACTGAACTATGGTGAAACTCTGTATTCTGTTCTGGGAAATCCCTGGATTTTCAGAGAACCCCACTTGAACAAAACTAGTTAAAAACTGTGGGGCTTTTTAAATGTTTGTAAAATGCTAATGTTAAAATAAAAGGATAAATTTGACTCACGATGTTTTAACTGCAACACTGAGATCACACCCCCTTCCACATAGAAAAGAGAAAGCCAAATGACACCTTAAGTTCTTCAGAAATCCAGCTCCCCTCTCTGAGGATTTTACAGCTACCTCTCCTTCAGAGCAAGAATAAAATCTTTAGCAGGTATTCCCAGACTCTGACAGGGTAGGAATTAACCTCTTTTCCAAAGTAAATGACAGTTATAAAAGGCGTCCCCTATCTGAACATACCTAGATCTATGCTTACTCTCATTAAAAATAAGTGCCCACTTCACCTCATATATAACATCACAATTACACAGTCATTACATTATATAGTATTACAAGGTGTAATATTATATAAATTCTGTAAACAATGTTAGAGTGCTCTTAAAACATTTCAATATGTTTACATTATGAAATAATGTCTCATTTTTTCAATTCAGAAATCAGACATTACTTATTGGGGGAGGGGAGGGAGAGAACAAGCAATTAAGCCCAAGATCACGATGCCTTGTACTTCTTGAAGTTTCTCTCTCATGTAACTGCAAGTGCCAATTGCAATTGATTTTACTATTATTCCAGCCTTGGTACTCTCAGCCAAGCAATGGTGAAGAGTGCTAATGGGGCTTCAAAATATTAATTCTTTAAGCATTGCCAATAACTTACTTACAACACCAGCGGTTTCTTGTTTCTAATAACAGCAACTCTCCTAATGCCAGTTCAAATGCTTTGTCATCTTTGTAAGGGTGGGGAGAAAGGGACAAACACATTTAACACAGAGATAATTCCCTAGAGCGTAACCAGACAGAGGAAATCAACATTTGGAGCTCCTTCAGCTATCTAACCAGGCGACCTATTACTATTTTTATTGAACTAAGGAACTTTATACTTTTCTTTTTCCATGCTGTTTTGGGGAACGGTCCAGACTGACATTTTAGAGTTGTTGTAGAACTCTGCATTCAGCCTCTGCAGTTTAGGCACAACTGTACACTCTAGGAACAGCTATGAGTGTTTAGACACTAGTTTTTACTAATAAACAGCAAAATATTTAAAAACAAATACTAGGAACGCATGACATTCATTCTTTGTAAAAGGTTAATTTTCCTAATTTTTCCATTCCTCACATAATTTTAACTGACACTACACAGAATATGGCGTTATTAAAAGAGCTGTCATAGCAACAATTAGGGACACAAAGCAGACCAGTGATAGCATAGACTTCGTTTACAGAATATATTGAAGGAGAAAAAGAGGCTTTTTGCCTCTCAAGGGCTTGCAACGGATCCTCCAGCTAGATCTCATCTGGCAAAACACTGGCACCAAGGCAATGTCCCAGCATACAAGTTCCACAAAAGGACAGAAAACTAATTTCTTTCTACACCCTGGCTAATTGTCTACAACACGTGAAGCTGCCTCTACCAGCAAAACATAGTTCAGTCACACAAAGCATCAGAACAACCTTCCACAGCCATGTATAAAGGAAAAGAAAAAATTAACAATGTTATAGTAACTATATCAAGCAGTTAACTATATCCTGCATCTTTCAAAGATGGACTAACATATACATTACAATGTGCTACTGTCAGTAAGGCTAATTCATTATTATTATAAAGTAAGTTAAAACAAACTGCTGAGTCAACCTTTATTCTTAAAGATCAGGCTGATTTGCTTGGTTTTGCTCAAAAGCAGTTCTCAATGGTTAGTTGCTATCAAAGTTTAATAAAACAGGTGGGTTTTTTTTTTTTAATGAGAGATGTTTAACAAAGTAGATCATTTAATGGAAAGGAAATACTACATGTAGTTAGTGAATTATCTTTACCGATTGCAATAACAACACATCAGAGCTCATTTTGTATAGTGCATTTTTAGTTGAGGACAAGGAAAAAAAAAAAAAAAACTTTTCCCACCTTGTCAAATTTCAAAAACCTTCTCAACAGTCACTAGTACTGCAACAAAGTATTCTTGCTAAGACAAGAATTAAGTTGTCAAAAATTTAGCTGCTGACAAATTCAGAAGGAAGGCCTCACTAAGCATCTCAAGGCAGTTTAATGAGCAACTGAAGGAAAAAAAAAAAAATTGGAAAAAGAAATCTACTTCTCACTTAAGAAAAAGTGCCACCTTTAGAGGCAACATGGGCTGCAAATGTAGACACAGCACAGGCCATCACTTTGAAAGACATTCTAAAACTTCTTGTAAACTAAATGCCAAAGTCCTATTTAATGTTTGTTCCCACCAGAATTTAAGACACTACTGACCAGCAACAGCCAGAGTTGTTAAACACCAGCTGCCTTGCTGTGGTCTGGGCAGTACAGTTGCTACCACACAAGAGTTGAGAACGGTAAAGACAGCTGTCTGAAAACACATGAGATGGACCACTGCAACTTGTGTCTATCATGGCCTCATCAGATGAGAAAGTGCTGAAACAACGAGTTGCATGGAAACAGGCTGTGCTGGGTCTTGAAAAGCAAAGGAGACATTTAATGAACAAGAAAAGGGGAACAAGTGAAAAGACACAGAAAGGCCAACCCAACAGACTACGGAAGTGATCACTGCAGCAGGACTCTGAACACACGCAGACAGAATCTATCCAACGTGACTGCAGAAATAAGTTCCAATGACCAAGATGATGCAGAAAGATGTTTGCTCAGTAGGCAAATAAGAATACGCATTTGGCACCCAACAACATGATTTCTGATGCAACTAAAATAAGACAACCTGCAGTAAGGGCCAAATAAAAAACACACACGGTATTTTTTCCTGACGGGAAGTGCGATCTTCCCCTGAAATTACTGATTACAAAGTCCTAATCCTAACTGCATCCACACAAAACTGGACTGAATCTGCTGGGGTTTGCATATATGGATACAGTCAAAGGATGTAGGAAACTGATCTTGGGAAACTGTAAGTTATGTTTTAACTACATGATAACAGAACTGCACGAAGAACCAGATTCTGCTTTTCCTTCATGTTTAAATATACTTAAGATTAATATTGCCTATATTGTTAAATTATAAAGCTAACAACTATTGTGGGAGGAATGTTTCTAAATTTTTAATGGCAAAAAAAAAAAAAAGGACAGTGAGCTTGGCTATTCAAGACAGTAGCAAACTACACAAGCCCAGAAATACCCAACATTTTTTTAAATCTGATTTGACTATATGTTCTTAAATAAAATAGTTACTTTGGGAGAGGGAAAAACAGTGTTTCCCCTCCTCAAAGTTATTAAGATAAATTTAGGTAGCCTACAGATATGTGCAGTTTTCACTATTGCCCAATTCTAATGGCAGTTTATTGTAAGTTCCAACTCCATTTTCACATACAAAGCAAAAAAAAAAAAAAAATAAAAAGAGGAGAGAGAGATTTAGGTGTTTGTAGAATACTATACATTCATCCATAGGCTTGAAGCAATTTGCATCTTCCTTCAAAGTGTGGAAAGGGTTCCTGGGTATGACTGCATGCAGTTTTCACAAGGTATCTCAGCTACCAAGTCACCATTGGAACACCCAAAAAAGCACACTGGAAAGGACTCCTTCCAGTTCCCATGTCAGGTGGGTCCTCTGATAGTCAAGAACTGTCTGGATGTTTGAAGAACTCCCCATAACTGCAAGCAAAGCCTGCAACTTTGCTAGACCCCTCCAAAATTTAAAGTCATCTCCTTGGCAAAGGCCAAGCCTGGAATACTTCACCCTGAAGCATCTTGTCTACAGATATTTTTCAAACAGGAACTAGAAGTAAAGCACATGAGAACCCACTCCTCCAGACACCAAAGCTAAGTACCCTAACTGGTCACCACACGCCCAAGCACTAGGTTTTACCTCAAAAAGCTAATGGAGCAAGTGCCATCCACACTGCTACATCAGTGCTATTAGGAAAAAAAATCCAATTCCAAGACAATAAAGTGTCTTGGATAGGCACACACAACCATCATCAAACAGAACAAACAGTCCAGTATGAGGCACTGACCCAGAACGTTCTATGCCACCCTTAAAATAATGCAAATTACCATGGTTAATGCTAATGCATCACACTCACCAACACTATTTAATGAAGATTATTAACCCTGATCACCCACCAAATAGATCATGTATTTTTTACAAGTTTAACTGACTCGGCAAATTTTACCCTCCCCAGGGAAACCTGAGAGCTCACAGCACTACACAACCACTTCCCTAACAGCCTGAAACTTTGAACTGATGCAAATTGAAAGCTTCAGGATACTTTTTTACCTATCATTCAGGAAAGCTAAGCTAAATTTTTCAGGTGTCAGAAAGCAAGCCTTCACCCTTCAAGACTTAAGACAATTCAGTTTGGGACAAATAACCTTCAGCACAGGATAAAACGACAAATTATAAAACACAGGTAACGCACTCATCATGTTGGAGAAGTGTCTGCATGCCAGACACCTTGCTGACATATTAAAAACAGAAAACCAACTGGTCTTTGGAGAGAAAACTGGGTAGGGGGAAAGTCTCATTTCCAGCAACCAGAACAGACCTCCGGATCCCCCCCCCCCTTCAGAGCACCTTTGGACACCGAAGCCATTTCTAGCCCACACTGATCCTCAAATACCCGCTTGCCTCACCGCTTAGCTGTCCAGCCGCTTTGGGACAGAAACCCCCTACCAGGGAGAGGCGAACAGAGGCAGCCAACTTCGACCAAATACCTACAACCACAGACTACCAGGACAGCAAAACTGCTCGGTTTAAGCCGTTTTAAAAAGAAAGCAAACTCGGGAGCCTTGACGAAGCTACCGCAGAGGAGGAGGCCCGGAGGGGCCGAAGTCGGAGCCGCCGTTCGGGGCCCGGGCGGGGACATCTCTCCGGCGAGGCCTAGGGC
>NW_009647218.1:3610746-3612573 GCF_000708025.1 Charadrius vociferus | reverse complement strand
GTTTAATTCTGTTTTACCTGCAGCGATGTTAAGTAGCGGCATAAATTGAGGAACCGAAATGCTTCTCCTCAGGACAGGCGCCATGTCTGCACCAGTGCAGCAGGCTCCTCTCGCCAGGCCGCGAACCCCCACAGCTCAGGGTTCAGGTACACAGAAAGATTCCTGCCTTTTAAACACTGCTCTGTGGGTTTTTTTTTTTTTTGTTTGCTTGCTTGCTTTTTAACTAAACTTTAAAGTTAACCTTAGGTGCATTAGGAGAGTAGAAATGAGAGGGGATTTTTTTCTGCGTTGCCCATAACAGAAAACGCACAGCAAAGAAGTAGTCATGGTTGGCAGCAAAGATGGAGGAAAAGCAACGCTACTATTATAATGTGAAGAAAACCAACCTTCTTTAATTACAGTGGTTTTTCTCCCCAAGTAAAAGCAAAGCCCATTTTCTTGCAGAGGTGCAAAGGGCGTCAGGCAGCCTTTAAGGCTGGTGGGTTTTGTAGAAGTTCTCTAATTTTCCCAGGGACTGTTAAATACTTAGCACTTCAAGGTTGCTCACTTAGTTTTATGTGTGAGTATTGCTGAGTTTCGGTTTTAATCATACAACTGTTTTTCCCCTGTCGGAGACCCAGCTGTTAGTCACATGGATTGCCCTTTCAGAAAAAGCAGACCCTTGATATTCATAATCGTTTATTTGCCTTTTCTAAATAATCCAAAATATTAACTTTTTTAAGTATCCAGTAAGGCTTGTACTTCTGAGTCAGTATTTCTGAATGTTCCATGCTAGCATTACTCTCTTCCTCCAAGGTGATCCCTCAGAGAAGATCCAAATCTCACAGTACACACAACTATTTTAAACAATAGGTTTAACAATAACAGAACCCTGCAGTGGTCTTGCACATGGTATTTCACCATCTTGATAAATTAAAAGTTGTTCAAAAACATTGGGCAATGAGAATTGTGAAATACCAATTCCATTGTATTGCTTTGGTCCCCTAACATCTATTTACAGCATTCTGTAGAGGCTTATTTGGAAGACAGTCATATATATACACAGCTGTGGTTCTCTGTTCATGGCTTTCACCATACTTCAATTCAGCCAAATAATGCCCTGTGCTCAGGTAGAGGAAACCCTGAAGGGACCCATAATATAGCAGAGTGCTCAGTAAATCATCAGTTGTGTCATTACACAAAAACATCAACACATACTTAGCTAGGTAGGAAATAGAATCAAAATCCTTAAAAAACCTGCTGTTTGCCATGTCACTTAATCATAAATACATTCTCTGGGCAAGACACAGTATCATGCACTGATAAGCTAAATTACTCAGCTTATAAAATATAAGGGGTAAATAGGAGGTTAAAGTCTCATGATATTTGTAAATATATATAAATGATAGTAGTTGAAACAAGATGATGGTCAAGCAAAAGCAACTGTCTTTTGGTAGCATATTTCTTTACCTTGTATGTTTAAACACATCAGGTAACATTTTCAAAAGAAGTAATCACCTTTGAAAACTTACTGCAAAACTGTATCTATCCTAAGGGTGCTAGATGTAAAAGAAGAGCAAATATTATGCAAGTCTCATAGCAAGATGAAGTCACGATTAATACTTTGTACTTGAATTTGAATTTGTCCCTACTTCTGCTTGGGATTTGGCAGTCCAACAGCATACCAGCCAGGGAAGCACCTTCCATCCTTGTACCGCTGGAATAAACATACCAATACTTCTACTAGAAACTGTTTTCTGATTTTACACCTCGCAGCATAGCCTTAATATTGGTGCAAAATAGTCATTAATGTTATAATCCATTGTTTTCTTTTTTGTTTAATACCAT
>NW_009647218.1:3589185-3610701 GCF_000708025.1 Charadrius vociferus | reverse complement strand
CAGGGAAGGACTGAACCACACAAAGTAGACTCCAGACAGAAGAGGAGGCAGCATGGTAAAGCAGAGGTGAGAAGAGGGAAGAGGCAGCGGCTTGGAAAGAAGGTGATATGAGGGACTTCTTGAAAAACTCATCTGCTGGTAGTAGCACAGAGAAGGAAGAGAAAAGAAAGCTGCCCATCACTGAGGAGTTGAACAGTTATGTTGCCTGTTCCCATCCTTGAAATAAACTGAAAAAATGTAGGTACAAATTCTTTTTTCTTTTTTTTTTTTTTTTCTGGGGAGGATGGTGTTTCTAAATTAGTATGAGCAGGTCTGGAAACAAGGCTTCAACTGTGATTGAAAGGATCATCAATGGTAGGCCAGAAGCACTTGAACACTTGTTTCCCTGAGCCCATCTTCAAGTGACAATAACGCTATTAGACTTGGTGAGTCATCCCTAAGAGAGTCATATTCCTTACATTTTATCCTTGCGCATGCATTACACATACAGCTTGGGAACTTAGCAGCTAGTGTACTTAACGGAAGCAGTGCAGCCACATCAGCACCGTGGTCATCCAGGCAGAGCAGCACGCTCGTTATTTTCTTGTCGCTTCCACAAACCCACAAGCACTCTGCAAAGAACTGTGTTAGGGCAAGTATATATATCGGTAGTCAAATGCAAACCTGGCAGAAAGTTTTTGCACCCAGTCCTTAAAATACTCAGAGAATTTTCTTTCTCATAGGCCTAGACAAATTCTTAATTCAACTAGAAGGAGGACCTTAACACTGATGGCTGCAAATACCTTCGTATTTCTAAGACAACTCCTACCTGTTGCCAGACGTCTTAGTATTCTCTGCATTTATTGCGATTTTTACTGACTATAAGCAAATAAAGTGTTGTCTAATGGTCTAGATCCAGATTTTGAAATCCCACTGCAGACGCTGGAAGCTGCGGGGAGTGTTTACTGAAATTATGGGTGAATGCAGCATTAAATCTGAAATAGAGCCGGAGGAGATAGGGATAGCACCGGCAGGCTCTGCACTTGAAAGTTTATAAAGATTTTTGTAAAGTGAAGCGTAGTGAGTGCACTAAGTTAAGAGGCAGGCTCAGATACAAAAATATAGTTGTGAGGGGGCGGATGCAGCACACACAGATGAAGGGGCACAGGCAAGATTTGGCAATAAAAGAGCAACTGTGCCAACTTGCAGTGAAGCACAAAAGAGCGCAAATTATTTTCCAGCCCTGAAAGGAGGGCCATCCCACAATCTAAATAACTGTTAGCTCATCAGCTTATGAAAAATGAAATCGGTGACATAATTGCTATCAAGATAACCTCTGAAACAGCAGTAACCTGCATTTGGAGAGCAAAAATATGTGTTCTCTTGGTGTATACAAGAAGACAAGTGAAGAATAAGGAAAGGGGAAACAACAGACAGCGTTGGGGGAGGGACGGACTGAATGAACAACAGACTAATTTTGCTTTACTAAGCAGTTTCACTAGAATGGCTTCGAGACTGTTTCTAACTTCATCAGCAAGCATGAACTTTTGTACCTTTCTTTACAGTCTAGAAAAGAACTTTCACAGAATTATTTCTGTATACTATAAATTAGCTCTGATTGTCCATAATCAACCGATGTAAACCAAAATTTGGCTTCTGTTCTCTTGTTTAAGTTGTTCACAGCTTAGGCTGGCAGTATGATTCGAGTTTGCTTAGGGTTTAGTTTGGGATTCATTTTTTTGGGGTGGGGGGAGAAGATGAGGTGGAGGAGGTCTGAAGAAATTGTTGTCATTGTTTCAAGTGTTAAGTCTTACTGTTTAAAAGCAATTCTCTATCTTTATGGTTGTATTCCATTACATTTCAAGTAAGATCAGATGACCCCAAAAGTCTACATTGCAATGTAATTGAAAGGGGAACTCAGAGCATCTTCTATGTGTGAAATTTGAATATTCTGTTATTTCAGGATGTTGCCTATTCTAAGCTTATTGGTCTGAGCTAGCTGATTGGAAGTTTTGTTGGTTTCTCTTCTGAGATTTGAACTTGTGAATGTGTCTGGCAGGTAGATTAGCCTACGTCATGGGCCCAAAGGTCTGAAGAGTATCTCCTTTTGGTATCTTCTTGAGCATACGTAAGGCCATTTTTGGAACATGTTGTAAACAATTTGTGTACATGGGTTTTAGTTTTGTTTGGTGATGGCTACTCAGTGGAGTCAGTTTACTTTTCTGGTAAGAAGAATTTGTTTGCATCATTATATCATGGTTATCCTTCCAGAGATTGGGTGTATGTCACGAGCAGATGAATCTGGGGCCTGAATTTTCAGGTTACATACTGCCTTAATAGTGATTACAGTGATACTGATACTGTGATAAAGTGTTGTGGCAATACTGAGCTTTCCCAGTGACTTAAGACCAAAATGAAGATATTCAATGGCATGGAGAACACAAAATGGGTTATATCTAAAACATTTCGGTAGAAAATACCCACTTAATAAGACTCACAGCTGGCAAAAGAAAGAAAAGTAGGAAGCAAAGCTATTCGTTATGCATTAAAAAATTTACCTTAATTTAACATATTTGTTTTCTGCAAAATTGGTATCAATGGTGTCTTTACATAAACCCAGATGAAGTTAACATCCTGAGAAGTCTGAGAAATCTGACTAACTGTACTGCAGTTAACACATCATATGAGAGGTTCTTTAGTTAGGATATATATTTAAAAACTAAAAGCTGAGCAGAGGGGAATTAGAAGTGATTCTAAAACTTTTTCCTTTTTTTTTTTTAAGGTGAAATATTCTACTGAGTCTTAAATGCCCAATCCATAATCAACAAAGTTTCTAAGACAATTAATCTTTTTAGGGTGGGTGAAAGGGGAGAAAGGGGAGAGAAAATTAGAAGAATGGAATAGCTAGGAGTAAAATAAATATTCTGTCTGCAGTATCAGCAACCCTAGGTGTTCAGAGCCATTAGCCAAGCTCTAAGAATCATGACATTGGAAATGAAAGTGGTTCAGGTTTTCCCTGTTTCATGAACATCTTTCTCTAAGAACCAGTCAAGTTGTATTTCCAGGCTTTGCTTTGCCATCATAAAGGCTACAAACACTTTTTTAAGCTTATTTCTTCTTGCATTGAATGTTGTGGCTCCACAAACTTTAAGAAAGAAGCTAAATATTTTAAGTTATAATAAATTTGTAGGACTTAGCAAAAATTGTGAGGATACTGGATGGCTTATTATACTTTTCCTCCATTGTGTGTCACTGACGTTTGCGTCTTCTCTCTGGGCGAAGGAGTATTAGTATTGTATATGCTCTCAGAGCTGAAGCTCTCACTGCTGAGACCTTCAAGGTCACTTTGCAAATTGGCTTCATTCTTCTGGTTGTTTGTTTTGCTGCCCACTTACAGCAGTTTTTTCATAACAAAGAGAGATGCAAAAAACCTCTACAAAATGTAGAGATTAAATTTAATCATCGAAAAGAGCCACAGGAAATCCGAACTCCTGAAATGAAATGCTGCTTGTAGTGCATTAGGAAGAGGAGAATACAGAGGAGTACAACAATCATTGCTTATTTGAATCATGACATTTCCCCTGGTTTTGTTAAAAACAGACCCAGAACACTCTCCCCTATGTACTTTCCAACACAAGTCAATTGCTGTTCCCGTGAAGGAGGATTAAAAACTGGTCCTATGTCAACTCCAAATTGCTTTTCATATATTACAAGGACTACCAGGTCCCTCCTTCACCAGAAAAACCTGTTCCTCAGGCACTCCTCTTCCTCATAGTTAGATGCATAGTCAGAGAGGCCATTATGAAGGATCTTTAACCAGGTGGATTTATATACAGAATCTGTCCTTGACTAAAGTTTTGATACTTATGACTGTTTCTGTGGTTTGTTTGGTTTATCTTTGAGATTCTGTTTTTCTCCCCAAGTTTTTCCCAAGATGTTTTTTTAAGGTTACTTTTTGAAAAAAAAAAAATATTATTTCTGATTGTAACACTCCCTCTGCAAGGTAGGAGACCTTCTGCAAGACCACTGCAAGACTTTTAGGATTAAATTAAGGATCATTACACTCTTAACTTCAACTCCTACTCACGTGTGCCAGCACTCCTCTTTCCCCTAACACACGAGAATGTCTCATCTATCAACCTGAGCCACCTAGACAGGGAAGTGTGAGATGTAGCCCAGCTTTCCTGTGTGGGTTCTTCCTTCACTTAACCAGGAGGACTAATTGCCACTTGTCCGTTCTCATAATTTACATCCAGTTCCCAGAAAGACAGACAGGTTTCTCCACAGTTTATTGTGAAAGAATTGGAACAACATATGCCACTGCTGCTGACATGAGGACATCAGCAATACATCTAAGGTCATGAAGGATCAGTAAAGGCATAATCTTAGATAGGCTTTTGCAGAGTGACTCATGCACCTGAGTATTAATACTTGTAGCAAAGGCAGATCCTAAAGTAGGACAGTGAAATTCTCCATTTTAAATCCTATATTTTCCTGATAATTCCCTTTCTCTCTTGAAATAGTTCCTCTGAAATGCCAACTTGAGAAAGGATTTGTAAGTCTAAAACGCATGTTTTGTCTTTCCCTCCCTCCTTGATGTCAGTGGGTTTAACAAAGGGTATCGCTTTTTCTTCAGGCTGAGCATACAGTACTTCAGGCTTATTTACGCCTCATATCACGAGCAGTACAGATACTGCAGTCAAATTATACCCTCACATAAACCAACAATATAATCACATAGATTTTATTTTGAAACACTGAATATAAACATTGCTTGACCCAGACTACTGCGAAGTCAAAGTTGAGATTGCAAAGTTACAGACTAAGCTAAATTCTCTTAAACAGCTATGCACAGGAGTCTGCAATGCAGTTTTGAGTTGAAATTCAGATCTGCTTAGTCATCATACTGATAAGAGATTTTGGATTTATGCAGATTGGTTAACAGCCTTTTATAAACCTGTTCTTGCTAGATTCCCACAAGGATTACCATTTCATTTTTGAGATATGAAATAACTGCCAGAAAAAGCCTCATTTACTCCAAACTCACCAGTGCTTTGGAGATGAAAAAGGAAAGGAGGAAAGAAAAGATATGTTCTGTCCAACTCTGATACATGACTGCTTTTAACATTGTTATTTTGAATTTTTATTCATCTACTCAGTTAAAAACTTACCCGTTAAGAACAATATTAGCTACATCAAGTTCTTCCTCAATACGAAATGCAGTGAAAAACTCATTTAAGATCTTCAAGTATTTTTGGAGCTAAAACCCAAAGAGCAGCTAGTTCTCTAATTTAGGCTCCAAATTATCTGATGACAGTGACAAAGAGCAAGGCTGGAACAGAGATTTTCCCGTTATGAAACATAAATCAACTGCATTACATCTTTTCTTGCACCTTTTTGGAGCAACCCAATGGACACAGAGTTACAAAATATATCAGGGGAAAGAAACAAAACCAGTTAGAATGATACACTTATTGTGCAATTTTAAGATACTTTTTTTAAGAAAATCACAGTCCCATCTATATCCAGCTGCGGAAAATAAACATCTGCTCTGCAAAGCCTCCTAGTATTCACCTTCATCCATCTGTATTCTCTCTGCTCACCCAGTGACTTTTTTTTTTTTTTTTTTGTTCCTTACCCTGCAATATCTGGGCTTAACACTTCTTTACTTCTATTCCTCCTTTTTTATACTGGGATTACATTTCCCTCCTCCTTTCTGCTCCTAGGCCACTTGTGTGGCAGCATCTCCACATTCCTTACAGAAATACCTCTTTCTTATGGCTGAGCGTATCATCTACGTTGCACCTGGGGACAGTATGGTCCCAGGGCAGCGAGCAAGCTGCCAGGCTTTGTCCGTCTTCTGCTCTCCCTCAAGCCAAAGAGGTTCTATCTCCGAGAGGAAAGGCACTGTGGGATAAGGCTGATGGTAGCTACCAAAAGCACTTCTGGATCGTAGTCATTCTCACTGATGGGGAAAGGAAATGTCTGCTCTGTAACTTTAAACTGCATAGCCTTTCAATAAATATGAAATAGCTTTAAATAGGCATGTCAAGCATATGTTGCAGTTCATCATTATAGCTGGTCCTGTGGTTGGTTTTGTTGTTCACCTAAAGCCGACGTCTGTGGAGTCATGTGTCTGAGCCATGTGATGATGAAAGATTCTGCTCTAGGCAAACAGGTTTTGGTCCTTCCTCTTGACAAAGAGTTGCTTACAGATGTAGATCCTAAAGCCTTAGAAAACCAGGGAAGTACAGATGATACATTTTTGTTCTGTGATACAGACACCCCTTGATTCAAACCCCTCCATCTTTGCTGCCCCTAAAGCTTTAAGCCTTCCAAAACTTTTGTATGTTAACTTCAGTACTAGAATAACTTTTCTAATCACTCTACACACAGAACTAAAGCAAACGTGTTTAAGTGCCTGTAGGAATGTGACCAAAACACATTTAGACATCTTCTGACACCTGCCTACTGATTGGGATTGGGTAGGTTTATTCCAAACAGTGCTCCACAAGCAGATTAATATTTCAAAGGACAAGTCATCAGTATTCTCCTCCGAAATCTGGACATTTCCAGAACTCAGAAAACCTCTTTATCACTTTGGCATTCTATACCCAAAAATAACTATAAAGAGACAGAGCTTTGTTCCCCAAGGACATTTATTTCTGGGATAATAAAGAAAAATACCTTTCTTCTCTTACCTTAGGTAAAAGCTGTGAGTAGAATTGTATTAATTCATTGGGATGCACATAGTTAGGACTAGGCTAGTTACACAGAAGCTGTCATAGCTTTGTAAACCCCTTCTTAAATCTTTATATTATGCCCAGAGAAAGTTCAGTTATGGAATGAATTACAATGAATTGGAATGAATCTAGAACAAATTGGAGTGAGAGAAAGCAAAAATACATCTATTTCCACAGAACAGTTTCTTTTTTTTTTTCTTTGTAGTTAACATTCTCATCATGTATGTAAAGTATATAGCTGCTGATTAAAAGATTGCAAAAGGGATATGGAAAAAATCTTTTAAACATACAGAATGAAATAGTTTGAGTGGCACTTTGTGATTTGTTTTCCAATTAAGAATGACATTTAATTTTAAGAGTTGAGCTGTTTTTAAGATAACATTTTGTTGGTCCAGGTGCATATGCCTACTACTGTGATTACCAACTGTAATTTTCAGGATTTTAGGCACAGAGTAGGCTACATGCTCCCTTGTATCTTTTTCCAATAATCTCAGTTTTAATGTGTAAGACTGTACTTGCCGTTGTGAGTGAAACAACGCCAAATTTATTTTCAGTTGCAGTTTTTATGTATTTCTAGATTATTAAGCAAGCTGTAGGTTTTGGCTCTTCACTGACTTCACAAGTGTTTGGGGTAGAACAAGGGAAAACACAGCTTCTTGTGCAGACCATAAATTGTCCTAAGATCAATTTTGAGGTGTGTAGGTGTTAGCATTGATTTCACAGTTTTTGCATTAAAATCCAATGGCCAAACTAATAAAATGTACTTTCTTCATGATGAATATTTGTGAATTGTTTAGTTAAAAATGACAACAGTTACAAGTACACTTTTTTAAAGTACCCCAGCTGTATGAAATGCTTCATAGAAATAAGTAAAACTACATCTCTACTGCTAACTTAGAGATAAGAGGCCTGTAGTGATGACTACATCCTCACGTCAACCTGACACAAATTGACCCTGTCTTCCCATGCACCCAGTTTCTTACTCCCATCGGTTTCCTGATGCTGGTACAAGCACCGAGGCTTTCGAGAGGGTGCAGTCAGGCAAGTTCAGGAGCACATGCCACCCATTTGGCAGCAGCATTTAATCAGCACGATTTAATCACATTAAACTGACTGTATAATCATGACCTGATTCTGCAAAACCGTAAGTTCGAGTTTTGCATCTTAAAAGACTGCACATTTTAATCATGTTATAACTTATATGGTACTAATCACAAAGCAGGAGACCTATGGAAAAGAAATCTATTTCCACTTCAATATGATCCAGCTGACAGTAGTACTGAAGAAAAACTGTGATGAGGGAATTAGTAGGTTGGATATGTGCTTTTTATATAATATCAAAAATAGGTGTGCCATGAAGTAAAAAGAGGAAGGAAAGGGAACCTGATTATTTCCTGTTTTGCTTTCAGAAAATTGTTTACTTCAAAATGCTAGCATGTCTTTAAAAATGCTTTAAACAAACTGCCTGGATTAAATCAAAACAGTAATTATGATTCCATGAGTTATTCTGTGTCTTTTAAGGCTGAGGCTTTGATCTCTGACATGCTATATCATATTAGTGTGTATTACAGACCACCATGATGTTACTTGACAAATAGGGAATCTCATTATGCTGGGACTCACACATAGTTAAAGTATCTTGCTGAGACTATAAAAATAATCTTTTTTCCTATATAAGCTTAATGCTGTATTTCAGTTTTGTTTTTCATGAGCAATAGGGAAATTTTCCAAACCAAATAAATAATCATCTGTTCTTCATGTATCTGCTGTTGCATAAGATGCAGATTACCAATGAAGGGTTTGTTTTAAATTGTATTTTCAGACTGACTTTTATAAGATAACAAAGTTGCATGTGTGGGCGCATATGTATGACTGTGAGTGTGCACGCACACACGCATGCATGTCTCTGACTGCTTTCCATTAATACCTTTGAGCCCTTTGGCTAATTCCAACCAAATTAACTTAGGACCAGAGTTCTAAAAATAAATATGTTCCTACAAGGCTTGGAAAATGGCCAAGTAAAATAAGGAAATCTTATCAATGTCCTGATTAAAGGAAAGGTTGTAGTGTAAGTGCATATGTTATTAGACACTAGAGAATCTAGCTTGAGGACACCCTGTATTAATATCTCAGATGTGGAAAAGAGGGACTTTCTTGGCCTATGCCTAAACTGGATGGTGCATGTTGTGATATGTTCAACATGTTTAGCTGTCTGGTTTTATGTCTTCTTTCTTTACCAACCTCCTTGGGAGTATTTCCAAGTCCTCCATTCAGGTGCAGCCTTTAATGTTACAGACGTGAGTCCCCAGAATACCCAGCTTCATGAAACTACTTGTTGAAGAGTTTTAAAGGATGCCTGGTGCTTCTATCCAGCCTGTGTAGATGTTTGCTGCCTGCAGACAGCAGCGGCAAGCAGGCAGAGCCCTGCTACCCTGTCTTCCACCCTCTGGGATCCCCCTGTGCTTCGTGGAAATAATCTGCAATCAGATAGCTAACTGAAATGTCTAAAGATAGATTTGCAAAAGCTTCTCACCCCATTTCCACCTGTGAAGTCATAGACCAGTCTCTGTGGACTAGCAGAGACTTAGTGCTGCCAGCCACTTTTAAAAGTAGATCACATAGCTTACAGGAATTGAAAGCGCAAGAATCTTTGCAGTATGTGCCCCACTTGATATTTTCCAACTGTTTTGTTTTGGTTTTTTTTTTTTCCCATTTGTCTGATACTTCCAAGCAAAATACTATATGGCAGTATAAAAGTTTATCCTTTCTCACGATTCTCACATGTGTCCCAGGTACTTTTGTCAAAGCTTTTAATTTTACTTACTCTTATGTGAGCTTGATTTTCTTAAAAAAAAACACCCAAAACCCACAAAACATGAGTTTCTTAATTTTGTGGTTGAAGAGAAAACTTTAAGGAGTGATGTAATGATGAAAAAGTGAATCAAAAGAAATAAAATAAACCACAACCCCACACTTTGAGAAATAATCTCAGATTGTTTGTAGACTGGTCTTATGATTTTGACTCATGATTTTGAATGCCCTTGTATATTCATAGTGTGTCTTAACTGGACAAAGAAGTCAAAGGGGATGTGCAGAACACTCATAGCAAGAGCAGTACTACAGTGACATACTCCTTTTAGATTTTTTTGTTTGCTGTAGCCTAGAAAAGGCACTCTCCATTTGGCATAGGATATAACTCTACTATAAAAATGTGCTGTAAGTTGTAATTTGGTCTTTTCTGGTTATTCTATATGCAAATATATTCAAAATGTTTGGTGAAGAAGTAAAGTTTTCTTCTCTGTGAAACAGCATTTAGTATAGAAACTGGGAGGAGAAGAGACTGGTTTATTGTTACTCTTATTTTAATTGACGGGCATTTGATTTGGCAATGGTTTTTCCAGGTTCTGAAAGGCTAAGAAAATATAAGGACAACTATTTACCTCTTTCAAATTAATTACAGGGGACATTTTGGGAAATAATCATCATCCCTGCATGAAACTATTGCTTTAAAGGCAAACAGCCATCAAAAATAAATGGATTATGTAGCTTTTTCACGGAGTGGTGTACATATATAGTACAAATTTAGAAGCTTTTATGGAGTTTATGGTGTTTTATGGAGCTTTTAGGGAATGTTGGTATTTCTAAAATATTTTACTATAGAAACTCACATGGAAGACCACTGATGACGTATAAAACAGAGTCTAATTAAAAACTTTAAGTATCTGTGAATGCATTCCATAGTCCAATCATAAAACGTATTTATAACCAAGGTGTTTTATAACTAAATATATATTTACTTAAATCCAAAGGCTAAAATGCACAATGGAGAAAAGTTATCTTATTACAGATACAGTTTCTTCCTATTTCAGTTACGGTATGAGATTTCAAAATAAAATGGTTGAGGCTCCTGTAATGTCTTTTCAACAAGACCTAGAATTACGAAACTTAATAATCTTGATAATTTTTAGCTAAAAAAATACTTTCAAACCCTAATTATGAATGATAAGGAGCAAAATAGACTGTCTTAAAAACTTTTAAAATTAATATTAAAGTTAGGTTTCGTGTGGATTTATGACGTAGTTCTGCATATATCTCACAATAACCCCATGTTGCCCCAGGTCCGTATAGCACACCCACTGCAGAACTCCGGTCTTCTCCAAGACCTTTGCTGAGCTCCTCCCTAGCAATATCTCCAACATTCCCCATGATTTGCAAATATAACCCAAATATGCCAGCACCCACCGTATCCGAAATCCATCTTATCTTACCTGCTGGCTGTACAAGACAAAGCCCATGGTATGACTAGCTCAGTTATGCGTGTGCTGGCTAGCTGGCCGGTGTACGTACACCAGCCAAGCACTTCTGTTAAGTAGGATGTAAAATCTCTGCATTTTTCATGTCTTTCTTTTAATGAACGGTAGTAGCAGCTCTCTTCTCTCCCTAGATGTCATTTTTTCTTCACTGAACTTGAGGACGTATACCCACTGTGAAAATTTATTAGTGCTTTTGTTGTCACTGATGCTACTAGGTTCCAAGTTGCCTAAAGGGGAACTTGCAGAAGCATATATTTACTTTACTTACACAGCCATTTTATAACCCTCATTTTCTGAGGAAAGCATGCAAAAAAGAGCCAAATTCAAGTTGAAAAAAGTCAGATTACCTTCTGACTGTCTTCTGCATTTTTTCATTGTGGTTTTAATATAAAAACCATAAGAAATTATTATATACAAGTAATTCTGAGCATGTTCTTTTTGAAACCCATGCATTTCAGCATAACGCATTGGCTCCTAGAGTGATATTGGCTTAATTATATGATTCTGAGCTACTACAAAAGTGGAAGACCAACAAATGCTGTAGAGGAATGAGCCTCTGAATCAGTATGTCTCATGTGAAGTCAGATCGTATTCCCTGTGTCCATATTTAGGGGTGACCCTTTAATGTATGGCTCCAAGTGTATAATACACGGGGCCTGCGATTTCCACAGTAGTTTTGCCATCCCTGAATTTTGAGTACAGGGTGTCACTGATAAGCATTTCAGTTGTGAGGCTTGTTCTACATTGTCTCTGTCAATCCAATTATAATTATGTTTATTCATGAAAATCTGTAGTAGTTTCTGATGCTTTCCCAAGCTTCTAACATTAGTGCAGGAATACCTTAAGATTCTTTATTTTGCCAACTTTATAACAATCTGTCCAAATTTCCTCTTAATCACATTATCTTTTTTCTTTTTCCCATATAATCCCCAGTAGACCTAATTTAGTGCATTTTATCTTCCACAGTGATGGCTCTACCTTTATGCTTAGTTGAAGAACCACCTAAATATTAAAAATAAAAACCTCTACAATCAAATGAGGAAGCTACTAATAGGTGAATAAATTCACAAAATTATTTAAAGGTCAGAAAGGACATCTAATACAGTTGCTATCTGTCAAACAGACAACAATGCCAAAACCTACACTTATAAAATTTCTGACAACATGTTTTCAAGGATTACTGTCTTTTAGTCATCACCAGAATTGCCTGGTACAAAGTCCCTTGAAGACTAAAAATTGCATTCTCTGCTCATAACTAATGGGAATTAAGTGAGTATTTTCTCCACAGTCTTTGTCCCAGCTGGTGTTGCTAATGTTTATAAACGTATACCTGTGTTAAATTAGCTTTTTAGGAGAGGAAGTCAGAGGCTGTCTGGTTGTTTAATTGTATCAGTTAAGCCACTGAAGGCAATATTTTGGGATTGGGCTTTTTTTCAGCAGTATAACTGTAATTCTGTAGCCAGAAGAATTCTCCTGGTGAATGAGGACAGATGGTTCATGTCATGGCCCTGAGTGCACAAAGAGACTGGAAATGCTGTGGGAGGCCTCACCTGGGACCTTCACCCACACAGCTGCTGCCACTGGCCCAAGACCTCTATTTAAACTCTGGCCTAGAGCTCTGCTGTAAGTGTACCTCTTTTTAGATCTGTTTGTTGGGGTGTTGTTTTGCTTGTGTTTTGTGTGTTAAACTGAGACTTGTTACCTTGCCTTTGCCTGATGATGGCTGGATAGTTGGTGGGACCTGTTGCTATTCTGTCTCTACTCTGCTTGCCCAACTGTGCTGTGGTTGGACTGTGCTCTGTTGGTGAGGTCCTGCCTGTGCTGTGCTCATCCTCCCCTCGTGGGGCAGCCTGGTTCTTGCTGTTCTATAGCAACTTCTGACTTAGTTTGCTGGCTACCTTAACTTCCTGGCTTGGATTTTTCTTTCATTTATTCAAATAAAAAGTCCATCTATAAAAGGAGAATGTGATGAGTCTTCATCTTAGAGTTCATTGTAACAATTAAAAGTGGGAAGAGGGACATGTTCCTAATTTTGGAATAGTATTGAGAAATCTCAACTAATCTGAAAAACTGCTGATACATACAGAAATCTTAAACTTGGCCAATTACTTTTCTGGCTGTAAGTCACTTATTTACTTTAGTGTCAGCTGAGTGTTGCTCTTTCAAGCCTATTATCATACATTAAACAAACTGGGAATTGTTTTGTAGTGGAGGATTGCAGAATGTACTATTTCTATATACTAGAAGCAACAAAGGTTTGGTTTGGCCTGCTGAGTTTTATTAAGAGTATAACACCAAAGGAAAACTTGGCATAATCTTGTCTTGTTCAAAAGTTAAGTCCTTTACCATTGACTGTAACGGACGCAGTGCTATGCCAAACCCATCAGTTTCCCTGAGTGCTACCAACCTATTCCTTCTGAAGCCTTCTTGCTTGACACCTCAGCATAGAGCTAAAAAAGTTCCCTGTCTGGAAGTATGCAGCTAACTTATTGGATGATCAAGGTTTCTACAGTAGCATATGAGAAAACAGAGGAAGGAGGGCTGGGGAAAGCAGTAGGAGTAAAATAAGCGAGGACATGCTTTGCTAGGAGAATCAAAGGTACTGGATGGTTCTGCTTGTATTTTAAAAGGTCTTGGGTGGTTTTTCACTCATCTAGCAGATGATCTTAGTTGTATATTTGGGCTATGAATTGTCATGCTGATCTGTTTACTTTGTGTAATTCTGCAAGGAGTGTTGGATAACCTAGTGCAATGTTTTGTTTTGGAAAGTGCTAGAACATAAAGTGAATTTTCCACTTCAGTAGAGCAAGTCAGATTGTGGAACCTAATTACCTATTCTGAGACTAGAGCTCAGCTTCCTGCAGAAGTGCTTTGTAGGTGCCAAAGGCATTTTGGGTTAGCAAAACTAATTTCTGTCAATAAGGGATCATTTCAGCATGAAACCTAAAGGTTACAAGATGTATGGAAGAAATGCTGTCATGGGGAGCAGCTGAAAATTGCAGCTGCATATACAAGAAGTAGAAAGTACAAATCACTTCTCCACTGACAAGTGCTAACTCCAGATCAATACTTCATTTTTGTTTGCTTCGTGGCAGCTCTACACAGTAACTTTAAACCTGTGAAATGTGAGACAAGGGCAGGAAAACACGGTTTCTCTGTTTCTAAGACATCTAGTTCAAATTATTGCTAAGTGCTCTTTCCAAAAGCCATTTCCCCTTCTGCCGCGTATGCCGGTGACATGCTGGTGCTGCGGTCTCTGCTAGCACCCTGTGGTGATGCTCGGTGGAGCTGGGACTGCCCAAGTGCGATTGCAGGGCCAGCAAACAGGGCTGTGACTCAGCCCCCTCCTTCCAGTCCTCTTTTACCCCAATTCAGTGCCAGCTCAGGCACTCTTTATCAAGATTATGTATTGGGTTTGGTTTCTTTTTGTCAGAAGATACAATTTTTACCAAATAACTACACCAGCTATTAACTGATAACACTTTACTGATTGGTGCTTGGAGAAACAGGACTTGACTTAGCTTGTGAAATTTGGACATAAGAATTACTTTCCTTAAGGAAGGACTTTATCCAAACTCGTTCTGCCTTTTTGTCAGTATTTGGTGTATGCATTAAAAGTATTAGAATTTCTGAAGAAGGACTGTGAGGAAAATGTGGAATGTGTTTGGGTACTGTGTTTTTTTCAGTGTAAACTTATCTTCATCTCTTAGCCTATTCAGTGACAACAGAAATAAGAGCAGGTTATTACCTGTTGCTTTTAGCTAAGCTCTGTAATTTGATTTCCAAATTGCGATACAGAGGGTTTCTGCAGCCAGAGGCATATTTAAAGTGAAGCATCATCTCTCTACAGTGCAGCACTATCTCCACTGTCACTTGTGTGATTTCAGTGGTCCTAGATGAAGTTGGCAAAGTATGTGACTTGTGAATCAACTCAACTGCAGCAAAGCAGATTGTGTTTGGCAGGTCAAGACACTGATATTTTACCCTTTCTCTTGTCCTCCATGATGGGACTGCTGAGGTTCAAAATTCCAGACTGTGGAGGTTATAAGTTGTGTTTGTTCACATTAGAATTGAGTCATTACAGTTTATTTTTGTACCTCCTATTTCTTTTCTTGCAAGTATTCTGGCTGCTTATTGAACAAAGGCTCCCTGGGCTACTAATAGAGTTAGAACCCAGCCTCTGCATAGATTGGAAAAAAAAAAAAAAAGGGGGGTCATCAGCCGGAAACCTAGATTTTGAAGGAATTCAGTTGTCTGAAGAAAAAAAGTCTGCTTTTCTATGCTCCTTTTCAGTACTTTGACAGTTTTCCATCATTGAACTAAGTACAGAACTGCACAAGTATTTGAAGAAAATTGTAAATACTGTAGATGGAAGCAGTTCTGCAGCTGAGAATTTTATAATGAGCTGCTTCTAGGGAAGAATCATGCATTTATGGGTTGTCCAGTATTCACACTGCTTGTCCTAGGTATCTGAGGGCTTCAAGACTTTGACTGCTATGATAAATGTCACTTTCGTAACTAAGCAAAGTATTGGCTTGGACCTCATGCTGTGGATCATCTACAGAGATAAATGTACTTTTAATACAAAGTATGCATTTGTAACTCTTTGGAAAATATCACATACCATGTCCCTTTCAAATAATTCTAAATGGTGCTGTGATTCTGAATAATCGAGGTACACTTAGAAGGAAGAACACAATCCTTTAATTACTGCAGACAAGAAATAACCCTTACAACATTGCCTCTTTGTCTTCTATATTTAAAGAATGTTGGTGCTAATGAAACTAAACAAACATTTCCAAATGTGTCAAATGGATTTTCTGCCATTGCAGTGTGTTCAGATCTTCTTTTCAAAGTTACTGAACTTATACAAAATTAAGAGGATGGGAAGGAAAGGAATTGCTGTGCATGAGGGAGGCAGGAAAAGCTTAAAAGCTGAGCAGACTTAGAAAGTAGGGCAGCAGTCATTTATTACTCTATAACTATAGCTTGATAAACAATTATTTGACATAAGCTGAACTGCAGTCTCCCTGTAGCGTGAGAACACAGTACTTCAACTACGAAAACAGATGAAACTTTTGAACATCTAATGGCTTGTAATGAACTTTGTGCAAACTTTTTTACTACCATATTTGTGATGTGACAAGTCTGTACAAACCATGATTATGATACAGCAACAATAACAGCATGGCTTCTACAAATGCTTCTGAAGTGCCAGCGACAGACTTAATGCTGCACAGCAGTGCTGTAATGGGAAGTAACGCGGTTATAACATGTCAGCTAATGTCTGAAACAGAATTTACTGGTGGATTTGAGGCTTGCTGTAAGCTGTTACAGAGGAAAGAGACATTGTTCTTCCAGCATACAGTGACAATACCATGGGTATGCCCAAAGAACCTACTTTAAAGTAGTTAATAGCTATTGCTATCCAGCTGTAGAAACAAACTCCCTGTGGTTTAATTGCCACTGTTGGGAGGCAGAGTATGTAATTCTGGTCAGGATGATAGATAGGTGTTAAGGAGAGGAGTACAGAGAGTCAAACAGAATTTAGCTCCCTTCAGAAGAAGCTGGAGGAAAAATGAAGTGTTGATGTATTTGAGAAAGGGATCATATTATCCTGTGTTTATCCTCTACCTAGTGGCAATTTAGAGTGAGGCTGCTAGGTGCTTCTGCAATAAAAACATGAAAGTTTCTAAATGAATATGTTTCTTTAAAAAGAACTGATTTCTTTTTAAAGGAAAAATAAATGTCCTCTATAGTGATATATTAGAGTGACGTACTTTTGTACAAGGAAAAATTGTTTTCACTGACATGAAAGTTTCTTGAATTTCACTTTGGATGGTGGTTTAGAAGGCCAAATTTCAAAGACAGTAAGTTTGAATATAAAATTCATTCCAGAGAGGTCAGTTCCAGAAAAGTACTCTTAATGAAACTAAGAAAACCTTGAACCCTCCTTTTTAAGTCAGATGTGCAAGGCTGCTGGTATGCAATTTTACCATAATACAACTTGCACAAATGTGATTTTTGAGACAAACGCTGAGAAAATGCAAAAAAGTAAAACACTAATTAGGAAATAATGCCATAATTATTTTGGATCCTCTGTATCTGACTATGGTAAGTATACTAGACAGGTTTATTAATGGGATTGTTATTAAAATTAATGCAGTAGCTTGTATTCACCAGTAAGATAGAACAAGCCCTCAAAACTTAAGATTTCTTTATTATGTTTCCCAACAGCTGTGCCTCTGCACAGCACTAATCCTTTAGATGTCATTTAACACCTTAGATTTTCACCTTTCCCAGGAGTCAAATGGGTTTATCTAGGATGGTAATTTTTCCCATTATTCTATTAAACAGGAGTGCATGCTGATAAAATGCCCCTTAGCTTTCTCTTCTCCAGTTGAACAGTCACAGCTCTGTCTCATATGAGAGGTGCTCCAGGCCCTTCATTTTTTGTGGCCCTTCACTGGACTTGCTCCAGTGTGTCTATGTCTCTCCTTTACTGGGGAGCTTTATCCCCAGAACTGGACATTAGATGTGTCTGCCTCACCAGAGCAGAGCAGAGGGTGAGGATCACCTCTCTCAACATTCTCCAGCTACCTCAGCACTCCTGGGTGGATCCCATCAGGTCCCATGGATGGTTGTCCAATTTGTTTAAACGTTCCCTAACCTGATCCTCTATGGATGGTCAGTCCCCATTGCTCTAGACTTTCCCACTGGCCTTGGGGGACCAGGGGTTTCTGTGAACAAGTCTTACCTGTGCAGAAGGCATTTAGTACCTTGGCTTTGTCAATGTCCCTTGATTTTAGGTCCCCTTTCCATTCAGGAAGAGGTCCACACTTTTTCAAACCTTCCTTTTGTGGCTGATACCTTGGCAGAAGCTCTTCTGGTTGCCCTTCATGTGCCATGTCAGATTCAACTCCAGATGGGCTTTTGCTTTTTTAACCCATCTGTGCGTGCTTGGATAGTGTCTCTATATTCCTCCAGGGTCTCCTGTCCCTGCTTCCACCTCTGGTTTACTTCTTCCTTATGTTTGAGTTTTGTCAGGAGCTCCCTGACAAAGGCCATGCAGGCCTTTGCTTGACCTCATGCCCCTCAGCTGGAGGGATCCTTGAAAATCAACCAGCTCTCTTGAATCCCTCTTTCCTCTAGGACTATCTCATGGGATTCTTCCAGGAAACCCCCTGAACAGGCCAAAGTCTTTTTTCCTGAAGTCCAGGGTTGTGGTTCTGCTTATTTGCCTTGTTCCCTCCTCTGAGGATCCTGAACTCCACAATGTCATGGTCACTACAGCCAAAGCTACCCATAACCTTCACATTCACAACCAGTTCCTCCTTGTTTGTCCAGCAGAGCATCTGCCTTTGTTCATTCCTCAGTTGTCAGGAAGTGACCACCAGTGCCCTCCAGAAACCTCCTGGATTGCCTGTGCCCTGCTGTGTTGTCTGTTCAACAGATAACAGGTGGTTCACATCCTTCCCGATGAACATTAGGGACTGCAAATGTGAAGATCCTTCAGTTGTCTGAAGAGGCCTCATCTACTTCTTCCTGATCAGACAGCCTGTTGCAAACACCCACCATGTGATTGCCCATGTTGGGCTGCCCTCCTACCCTGGCCCATCAGCTTTCAGCTGACTCATTGTCCACCCCAGGGCAGAGCTCCAGGCATCCCTGCTGCTCCCCTACATGAAGGACAGTTCCCTGTCCTTCCTAAAAATCCTGCATCCACCCATGACAGCTCTCCAGTTATGTGAGCTATCCTACCGTATCTCTGTGGTCCTGATGATACTTTAGTCCTGCAGCTGCATAAAGACTTCTGCTTCCTCCTGCTTGTTCCTCATGCTGTGTGTGTTAGTGGTCAGGCACTTGGGAGGTGCCCAGTTGTGCTGATTTCCAAGAAAAGGTGTAAGAGCATTCCTTGTCACACTTTCCCCCTTGTTGGTTCCTTGTTTCCCCCTTCTGCTCTGTTTTGTTGTTTTAAAGGTCTGTTTCGTTCATGTTTTCATGCAACCTTTGCTTGCAAAACCTGGTCCACCACTTCCTCACCTGGCTATTGGTTGTCATCTCCCTGTTTTAAATCTCTCCTCATCAGGATGGCTAGCCTGTTAATGTTGATGTTTTGGGTTTTTTTTCCCCCACCCGGTCAGGTGAATCCAGTCTCTTCCTACCCATCTTTGAGAGGCTCCTATCACAAAAGCTGAATCCCTCTCATCACCAGCTGTGCATCCAGTTGTTGACCCACACATGAGTAGCTGCAGTTCAATATGCATGCCAAACCTGGGGGCATACCCACCTTTATTTGCCAGGAATGAGCTCTCAGAGGAGATCTCTAAGATGGGAACATAATCTTTGCTGTATTTTCAGCCTTTGATTATGTGCTTGCTGCCAAGAGTACTTCAGATTCTGTTAGTTGAAATTTACTGCTTTCTGGTACAAAGTTTCTGGATTCTTCTATGTTGCAGTGAATTTCTTACTGATAACTATTTTTATTGGATGTTTGTTCATTTGAAAAAAACATTGCCCACACTGGATTTTTCTAAGTGTGTATATTTTCTAATAACTTAGAGCTCAGTATTTTCTTGATTGCATTTTATTTTAATAGGTCATCTGAGTGGCCACAATCTCTTAATTGAAAAGAAGGCAAGGATTAGGAAATAAATAGCAAGCAAATTTTTATTGAGGGCAGAAGTAATGACCTCTAGTTTGTTAGAGATTTGCCTTTTATGCCTAATGCCTCCTTCACTGCAATAGCCCCAATTATCTCTGATATTCCTTTGAACCTTACCCTCCGTATGGCAAATCAGACAAAAGCTAGTATGTGTTTTTTCTAATGTGGAGTTATGCACAAGCTGATCAGTTGGCTGCAAAAGCTGGGGGGGGAGGAGGTAAAATGGCTTAATTTTGTTGGCCTTTCCTTTATAGGTGGCTATTAATTTAGGTTTATCCCCTCTGCTCAATCATAGATTTCTTTGAAGCTTGTAAGAATTGAAAACTTCTTTCCAGTTTGGTTTGTAGTGGTCAATGCATTAAAATCTTACTGGGGACAGACTTCCAGACTTGTGAACATACAATGAGCTTGACCAAATTATGCTGTATCAGAAAACTAGCTGGAAAAGGGCATGTAATAAACTTGTCCTACATGAAAGGAGACAGGTGTTTAGTGTAAGGCGGGGGGGGTATCAAAGTGGGCTAAGTTCCACTTCCCTTTGTGCCACAGACTTGTATGCATCTGTAATATACTTCCTGTTGTGTATCTCTATTAGGGGATATTTTTTTTAATATAAAATGTGTGTAAACTGCTATAGGAAGTCAGATTACAGAAACCATCAGTGTCTGGAGAAGCTTGGTATTCACAGGACAGGACAATGGGCAATGACCACCTGCAGGATTCACTGCGGTCCTCAGCTGTCACAACTGCTCTCATGCAGAGATTACTTTTCTACAGGACAACACAGCATTCTGTTTCTCAGCATTTTAAAGTTACTTGTTGTACTGGGTCTGGCAAGGATGGAATTAACTTCCCCATAGCAGCCCCTGTAGTGTTGTGCTTTGTTTTTGTAGCTTGAATGGCGTTGATAACGCAGCAATGTTTTGGCTATTGCTGAGCAGTGCTCATACAGCGTCAAAGCTGTCTCTCCAATCCCTCCCTGCCAAAAGGCCAGCAGGCTGGGGGTGGGCAAGGGGTCGGGAGGGGACATAGCCGGGACAGCTGTCCCAAACTGACTAAAGAAGTATTCCATACTATATGACATCATGCTCAGCAATAAAAGTTAAGGGGCGGGAGGGGGAAGGAGTGTAGTGGTTTGGGCTGGACTGGCCACAGAAATGGATAACAGATGCTCTATTTTATTTCTTGCTGCTTTAGAGAAGGGAGAGCATGTCCCTTCAGGGAGAGAAGGATGAGACAGAAGAGACTTATGAGTTTAAAAAAGAAACTAAACTAATTTAATGAAAAAATTAATAAAATAATAAAAAGAAAATAAAGATACACAATATATACAAAACCACATCAAGCTTCTAGGGTGATGATTATGTCACTGGCAGGCACTGGGAAGTCTCAGACTGGACTCGGCAACAGATGGGAACTTGGTTCCAGATCTGGCTTCAGGAATGCGTGGATCAGGGCCAAAGGCAGACAAACAGACAGAGTCCTCTTTGGGTCCAGAGGAGGCCCATGAAGATGATCAGAGGGCTGGAGCACCTCTCCTCTGAGGACAGGCTGAGAGAGTTGGGGTTGTTCAGCCTGGAGAAGAGAAGGCTCTGGGGAGACCTTATAGAAGCCTTCCAGTATCTGAAGGGGGCCTACAAGAAGGCTGGAGAGGGACTTTTTACAAGGGCATGTAGTGATAGGACGAGGGGGAATGGCTTCAAACTGGAAGAGGGGAGATTTAGATTAGATATTAGGAAAAAAATTTTCACTATGAGTATGTTGAGGCACTGGAACAGGTTGCCCAGGGAAGCTGTGGATGCCCCATCCCTGGAGG
>NW_009647218.1:3558226-3589009 GCF_000708025.1 Charadrius vociferus | reverse complement strand
CTTTTCCACTTCTGACCCTCCAATGGGTCATGTAACAAAGTTAGCAATAAGTATAAACAAGGGCCTCTCTGCATACCATTCCCTGCCATAAATTATAAACAATCAGGTCTTATCACTGCTAGAAGCCACAGTGAAGAAAATATGAAATATTAAAGAAATATGCTGTTAATTTCAGAGAGTTCAGTTAGTTAGAAGAGGCTTAGCTGAAAAAGTAAAATTGGTGAAAAGAAAACTGGTTCTGGTTTACCTCAAACCAGGACAGGGAGGTGGACATGGGGCACTTGCTGTGAAGGTATTTGTCTTCTGAAGTGTCGTGATTTGGGCAAACCAGGACATGAAAAAACTGCTATGTGTACTGAGGCCCTACTTCCCAGGAAGTGGCTGGACATCACCTGCCGATGGGAAGTGGAGAGCAAGTTTTCTCTTTTTTTGCTTTGCTTCCATGTGCAGCCTATGCTTCTTTCATTAAAATGCCTTTATCCTGACCTACGAATTTTTCATCATCTTCTCTCCCCCTGTCCCATTGAGGAGAGGAAGTAAGAGAGCCGGTTGTTGGGCACCTCGCAGCCACCACGCTTATTTAATATAATCAATAATATTTTAGTTTAAATACAAATGTGAAAATAAAATCCAGAATTCTTACAGCAGGTATACAGAGCAGTAGATATATGTTGGCTTTAAAATGTGCGTATGGTGAAACGAACCAGCTAATGAATTTGTGGAGACTTGCTAATACATATGCAGTCCCAATGGACTGAGAGTGACTGCCAAGAAAAAAAAAAGGCACCTTGTTTTCAATAATACTTGCTCAGTTTATTGATCACCGTTAATAGGGTGAGAATAACACATGCTAGTAATGATCTCTAATTCCTTAGTGGTTTTTAAATAGATTGATACTTGTCAAGAAATTAAGCACATCATCAGATTCAATTTGTAATCTGAGACAAATCTGTATTCTTTTTACTGGTGTTCAAAGACTATGCTTACTAGGGCTACCTGGGTCCTGAATATTGTAATATTAAAGCTGTCTATTAACATATTAACATCAAGGATTTAACTCTAGGTGGCAGTTTATTCCATCATTTTTTTAGAAAAATGCAGGCTTAGCAGAAGCATATTGATCAGCAAGCTTTTGTAAGTGCAACATTGTGAATGCTAAAAGAGACAGCAAATCAAGAGATGATAACAGCTATCCTTTTTTTTTAAAAAAAAAAAATAAATATATTTCTTCCTTTAGCCAGGTCACTGAGCAAATGGGTTTCAGAGAGTATGACTCAAATTTTACTTTCCTGAAGGTTAGTCTTTTCTATAAACCTGACACGGCTGGGAAGGGCCTGATCCTGACTCTTAAAACTCTCTGCCTGTTATTCTTTTACCAAATTTGGGGCCTAACCAGCCAGGAGCTACTGAATAAATTGTCTCTACTCTTGCTATTGCTACTTCAAGTACTTGATGTGGGCTGCTGCTCCTGAGCAGCCAGCACTTGTGTCTGCAGCCCCTTGCTGGGGTGTTTACTGGTGTAACGTGACCTCATGTTCTGGCTTTCTTCAGGCCATTTGCACCAACATGGTGGGTTCACAGCAAACAGTTTTGTCTTGTTGTACTTTGTGGTGGGTACCCACCAAAGCTGCTCATATCGCTCCCCCTCCTCGGCTGGACAGGGGAGAGAAATTATAATGAAAGGCTCGTGGGTCAAGATAAGGACAGGGACATCACTCGGCAATTACCATGCTGGGCAAAACAGACTTGACTTGGGGAAAATTAATTTAATTTAATCCCAATCCAATCAGAGTAGGGTAATGAGAAATAAAACCTAAATCTTAAAACGCCTTCCCTCCTACCCATCCCTTCTTCCTGGGCTCAAATTCATTCTTGATTTCTTTACCTCCCCTCGACCTGGCGGCGCAGGGGGACAGGGAATGGCTGTTGTGGTCAGTTCATCACATGTTGTTTCTGCTGCTCCATCCTCCTCAGGGAGAGGACTCATCACACTCTTCCCCTGCTCCAGCGTGGGGTCCCTCCCATGGGAGACAGTCCTCCGTGAACTTCTCCAATGTGGATTATTCCCACAGGCTGCAGCTCTTCACAAACTGCTCCAGGGTGGGTTGCCCACGGGGTCACAAGTCCTGCCTGCTTCAGCGTGGGCTCCTCTCTCCAAGGGGCCGCGGGTCCTGCCAGGAGCCTGCTTAAGCTTGGGCTTCCCATGGGGTCGCAGCCTCCTTTGAGTATCCATCTGCTCTGGTGTGGGGTCCCCCACAGGCTGCAGGTGGATATCTGCTCCATTAACTCCATGGGCTGCAGGGACACAACCTGCCTCACCATGGTCTTCACCACATGTTGCAGGGGAATCTCTGCTGGGGCGCCTGGAGCACCTCCTACCACTCCTTCTTCACTGACCTTGGTGTCTGCAGAGTTGTTCCTCTCACATATTCTCACTCCTCTCCTCTGGCTGCTGTTGCAGAGCAGTTTTTTCCCCTTCTTAAATATGTTATCACAGAGGCACTACCACTATTGCTCATGGGCTTGGCCTTGGCCAGTGGTGGGTCTGTCTTGGAGCTGGCTGGCATTGGCTCTATTGGCCACAGGGAAAGCTTCTAGCAGCTTCTCACAGAAGCCACCCGTGTAGTCCCCCTGCTACCGAAACCTTGCTGTGCAAACCCAACACACACTTGCTGAACTCCTTGTGAAACTGATTCCTTTTTAAGACACAGGAATTATAAACAATTAATTTAGGGGGAATGAAGAATCCGTAAGTGATGGTGTAATAACGAAGCATTCATCCCAGATGCAGGCAGTGCAGTTCTGGAGGCACTCTGATCAGGCCACTAATATTTTGAAGGAAAAATAAAATGAAAAAAACAAAAAAAGATTGGAGCAACTAGGAGTGGTCTAATATATAGGCACTATGATGAAAACATTGGCAGATTTCAGTGTCGCTAGAGTTGCAAAAGATAATGAGCTTTCAGCATCATTTTGGCCCTTTCAATTTTGCTCTCTGCCTTTTGCAGCGGTGAACGTTTGTCATGTAAGAGGCAGAGTCCTCATAGCCCATATACACCCACCTCAAGAATGGTATCATTAGATTAGCAATACTACTATACTGACATAGTAGATGAAAGCTGTACTCCAGTTTCTTTGGGAGGTCAAGTTTACTGCAGATACCACTAAATGCAGTGGCATATTTGGGGAGGCAATCTGTCTGGGCTACATAATTGAAATTAGGCTTGTCCTAAGCAAAGTATATTCCCTACTGAGCTCACAACCCTTTGCACAGATTGCCATGCTCAGCTCATTCTCATAGAGGTTTGCCACCAAACTGGTTTCAGATGGGCCGATAAAATGAAGACAAACCCAAACACCAGTGGATTGATGGTTGTAAAAAGGACTTTTTCATGCAAAAAAGAAAATGATAGGACCATAACAAAATTCAGGCTGTAAGGGAAAAGCCCTGCAGGGTTCTAAGTCCTACCTCCTGCTCAAAGCAGGGTCAGCCAGGAGTCAGGCCAGGTTACTCCGCTCCCTGCTGAGAGGTTCATTTTGCAGACTGATAACTGATGGTGGATTACAGGTGCAAATAAAGCCCAGGGAGAGGAATGGACATCCTTCATATTAACAGGAAGTAATTTCTGAGACTGACAGAATAGCTCATAATTGAGAGAGCGCATATTATAAGGTGTTACTTACAAGGACTTTCCCTCTTCACAGATTTTCTCTTTCTTCCTACATACACCTGAACTGTATGAAGAATTTTAATAACACTCTCAAACGATGTACCATGATACTTCAGGTATATACGTTTGCAGTGCAGCAATGAACAAGAATTGTGATTTGCAGTTGGAAAATTAAAATTTAAAACCAAATGAGCTAGGAATGTCACTACAGAAATTCTTTGCAAAGCCATCTACATTGGGAAACATCAATAAAAAATATAAAGACAGGCAGGTACAGAGGAAGGACATAACTTGTCATAAATGAAACTCCAGCAATTATTGCTGCTAGACCAAACTCTCGTCTATCTGCTAAGCTAGATGTTTAATACATGAACTAAAACAAAATTTAGGCCAAGAGACTACCTGGTCATGGAAAGCATGTTTTGTGACACACAGCTAAGATCAGACTAGATGATCTAATGTTCCTTTCTGGGTAGAAAAAAATAAATCAGTGAATGCTTTGGATTTCATCTGCTCATTGTGGGAGGGAAATTAATACGCACACAGTATGATATATTCTCAAGCACTGAGCATTTGGTAACTGGAAGAGATATTGATCAGCCTGGTCAATTCTTTTTTTGTGTGTGAAATGTCAAAAACTCGGTATGATATGGTTCACCAATGGAAATCATCTAAATAGATGATACCTGAGGAAAATAAGAAATGCATAGTGTGGAGCTTAGAAAGAAGAATGAATAGGAAGGCAAGTAGTAGAATAAAAAGAAAACCTTCAAAGTTAAGTTGTGGAATATTAACTTGGTATACTTTGAAAGTAGAAGCTGGAGAAGGAATTAAAAATGTCAAGAGCAAACAAGGCGTAAACTTTTTAAATTTTGCTTTCAACTGATTCATTAGAAAACAAACTTATCCTGCTGTAATTGGTAACAGTGACAAAACATTTAGTGACATCAGCTGCAGCCAGATCAGTCTCACTAACTCCAGCACCTTTCACCAAGGTTGGAACATGTGTGCGTACTCTACCTAATCCATATGCAGGGTGTACCATATGCTAGCTGTTTGGTTTAGAGTCGATCGGGAAAAGTCCCTAGCTTAAACTGAAATGTTATTTCCTTGCTTGTCATAAACTCCTTGTGGGACAGTAATTCAGACCTAATATACTTTGGATGCTGTTCAGTTTTGCTAAAATTAGTTAAATATTCAAACATTAAATATTGCTTTCAAAAGTGAATAAATATTTAGTGGTTAGTGGAGAGTCTAAGGAACAGTGTCCCTGTCTGCATTGCAGCTGATCCAATCCGGTTACACAACAGGGGTTTTGCTGATAAGACTGACAGTTTCTAATTTTTAACTTAAATAGCTTTATGAAGATAATTTAAGTTTTGGGGACGCTACAGCTATCGTTTCAAAATGCAGTGTTGCACACTCATAGATATCCGACCCCAAACCCTTGTCTAATTGAGATGAGTGTGATGGATAAGGAATACAATAGATTTCTGCAAAAGAATATGGGAAGTAGTCCCAGCAATTTATGTATCTGATTTTCATTTTACGAGTCAGAAACTCTCTGTGGATGACCATTGAAATCTTTGCACATGATATCAGTGCTTTAAATAAAGTAAGGAAATTTTCTGTTAATAAGTTTGTACAGTAATATGTGCTTTCATTTTAGGTATTACTCTGTTTGAAGGCATATTAGACTGTACACAATCTAGATGTACTAGAGAGACATGGGCACCAAACTGACACGTTGGGTACCTAAAATCAAACCTAATTTCCAGTGTTTCTGTAACTCTTGGTTGGATGTATGCAGTCACTGAAGTCCAGGAGGTGGAGGTTTGATAACTAAATCCTGATGGATCCAGAAAACATGCTTTATTCTCTCAAACATGGCCTAAGAAATCCAGTTCAGATGTTTACAGAATATTCCCATTTATTAGCTTATTTCTCTGAAGGTTCTCACCCCCACAGCAGACGGGAACATGACTGACTACCCGATGTGATGCTGCTGATCATGATGGTTTAAGCTACATTGATGGACTTTGTACAAAAGCACCTGAGACCCACATGCATATGCTGCACTATGACACTTCTACTGTGGGTGTCAAGTGGTAGGACACAAGGTTGTAACAGACACCTGAAAGAGCAGCGATGTCTCCATTTTCACAGCCATTTGCTAAGCAAAAATGTGTGACCATTTAAATAATGGCTGTGAGTGCTTAAAAGTCTTTCCTAATCTTTATAAGCACATATCAGTTCTTAAGAATGCACGTAACTGGACTTTGTTTCAAACAAGACAGTTAAGTAAAAACACATCCTCCAAGAGGTGTGAGGGTCTTCCACCAATTCTGCATAAAACAAGCTCTAACAAGCTTAAAACAAGCTTTCCTATCTTTTTTTTTTCTCACTTAAGACAATTTAAGTCAAGGCAAGATATACAAACTACTTTTATCACTAACTCCTTATATGCAATCACTAATTATATCTCTTCAAAATCCCCATTCTCTTTCATTACAAGCAATTAAAATACCAGAGGTCGAGAACTATAAGTGTGGCCATGGAGGTCTGCACTGGTGCCTCCTGAGCACTGACAGCACCACAGGCTCTTGTAATGGTGTCATTAAAAAAGGTTGGCAGTTTGGTCCCCATGCTTTTCAAAGCTTTCTATATGGTATAACACTCTTCTGAGGTCCAGTGATTGCTCCATTTTTCTTCTTATTTTTGTTCTGAAAATATCAAAATGCTGAACTCACAGGCTTCCGTCTCAAAAGGACTTTGTTACCAGAGCTTCTTCCATCTCTTTTTCCAGATTCAGAAATTCAGTTAACTCCCTTAGATGAATGCCTTCTTACATGGGTATGCATATTGTCACCTAATTTTCTTCCTTAAAAAGACACGTTCTGAAAAAGACTATGGGACAGGATAGGCTGCTGAGTGCAGGCTCTAGGTAGTACCGTTTCAGTTTTGGCAGGTGTGTGTCTACATGGGAATGTGCTAGAAACTTCATCTCTGTAGCAGAAAGCGTGATGGTAAAGCATGATTTACCATGGACTGGATTTCCCCGCAGTTATATTCATAGAGAAGTTAAGGGGCCCAGAGCTGGTTTAGTTTAATGAATGCACTCTCATTTGAAAGCCCTTTAAGTTACAGGTCACAACCACTCTATGCATTGATATTCATTACAATTATTTTATTGTTTTATCACTATTATGGCTCCTCGAAGCAATGTGAGATTCTACTGATTCCAATGCTGAAGTTGCACTATTTCCATTGCTGCATGAAGGACTGAGTGACTTTTTTTTTAGAGAGGCTAGGTAGGAAAGGCACAAATCTCCATGGAAAAGATAGTTGTTTTTAAAGTAATTTGGGTCTTTATTTTTATACTCTTCTACATTTTAAACTGCCTTGCTTTTTCCTTACATCTTCTGTTCTGTTAACATGGGAACTCCCTGACTTCACACTACTATATAAGCACACGTTAGGAACTTGTCATCGATACCCTGGAACAAATAGTCAGCAAGGTAAACTTAGCTCAAATCAACAAAACAAGTCTCCCTTTCTCCCCCTGTCCTTAACATATTTACTACCGTACCTTTTCCCAGGCTGCAGAATTCCTCCAGAGGTGCACATCCTCAAACAGATTTCCAGATGTGCTAATAAGAAGCCTCATTCTTTGAGCAGACTCATTTTCCATGGCTCTGAATGAAATTTAGAAAAAAAATAAAAATTGTCTGTATTCTAAAAGAACCACTGAAGTGTATAGGCTGAAACAGCTTTCTCTTCTCTTGGGTAAACTTCAGGATAGAAATGTTATGCTACGAAACAGTAACCTTCTGTGCTGATCACTGCTCTTAGCATTAAGCTATCTCTTGCATGTAATCCTGTGTTCTCTATGATGAAAATAAGAAACTGTAGTAGACCTTATCTGCCCATTAGATGAAAATATTCTAAGTAAAAATAAAGTCTGTCATAGTTTTCTAGATTGATTCTCCATTTTTGGGGGTTAATCTTTCTAATATAAATTAATAGCTTGTATTTAATAACTGTTACGGAATGTGACTATGTTCCTCGCAAGTTTAAGCTCTTACTGGTCTCAGGGCTATTTTGAAGATACAAAAGTTTCTGATACATAAAAATTCAAATAATTTTTTTTTAAAATGTTCAATTCCAAATTATTTTTTTTTCTGAAATTTATTTTGCTTGAAACCTTATTTGCTTGAAAATAACTTTGAAGTTGTTTTGCTGAAATAACAGAGGTAACCTGGGGAGGTGATTTAATCAATCTATCTGAGCAGAGAAGGATTATTATGCCCAGTCTTCTGCAGTCTGTATTGCTGTTAATTGATTCCAGTGTGATGTTCGGCTTTTTCATAGCATCATGAAATTGCTAACTCATGCTCACCTTCTAATAGCATATATCTCTTAGCTCTTGTTTCAAGGTAACTTTACCTAAACATGGCGTATTTTTGCACTCTCCTTGCCCAAGCATAGTATTTTCAGTTTTGTAATTGTATTTCATCTTTTTTTTTTTTTTCCCCAGGTTTCCCTGCTAATATCTTGATATAATTTTGAGTTCTGCTCTTCTTCTCCAGCCCACTTATGGTTCTTTCTAGGTCAGTCTTTTCCTCAGTTATAATAACTGTACTCTCACCATCCAAGTTGGGAAGGACATAGACTAGAGCATGAGACAGGCCACCTTTACATCTGTCTACGTCCTTTCGTCTTGCCAGTGAACCAGTGAAAATGCATTTTTAGGTATTTTACCCAAACAATTTGCATGAGCTTCTGGCAGTTTCATCAGGGGACCGTGTTTGCCCTGGTTCCATATAAGAGTATACTGGACAGTGTGATTACCTTATTACATCGAGATTTAGGAAACCAGTTTCCTATAAGACCAAGGCCTGTTGTAAAGGAAAACAGGCGGGTTGGACCAAAAATGTAATTTGCTTGTAAAAAATTCAGTTGTTTGTAATTTCTTTTTTAAATATACAGTTCTGGGTCTTAAAGACCTGCTTCTTTGCTTTATCTCATAATTATTCTGAACAGTGAAGTTAATTTAACAGCTCTAGAGTTTATCAGCCCTTCTTTCATTATTTTTTTAAAACACAGACATTATACATATCTTTTTTCCTGTATTCTAGAAAGTACTCTATCCTTCATGAGTTTCTAAATATACTTGTTAGCAGTTTTGCAATTGTGTTGATTAGGTCTTTATGTATGTGAAGAAGCTCATCAGATTGAGCGAATCTGAAAATTTTTAAGTTATTTAAGCACTTTCTTACCTGTTCTTTCCATACACTAAAGCAGAAAAGTTACTCCTCTGTTATTGGTATTAATTTTCTAGGCCTTTGCTATCAGTTGGTCTTCTTAGTAAAGACATTTAATTAAAAAAGACTTCAAGCATGTTGACCTTCTTTGTTCAGGAGCAGACCAGTGTTCAGTCATCACCTTATTATTGCTTATAAAATTATTTCTTGTTACCTTTGATTTCTCTTTCTATTTGCATCTGGTTTGTGTTCCTAATTTTTGCACTACATATCTATGCTCTTCTATTCTGATAATTACAAATTAACCTAGTTTTCAATTTCTCCCTTTCTTGTATTTGAATGTAATATAAATTATCTGAGAAAACACCTGTTCCATTTAAGTTTGGTTGTTGGGGGCTTTTTTTAGATTGATCTTAGATTGGTCTTTTTTTTTCCCTAGATTGATTTTTTCCTTAGATTTCCTTAGGTCTCTGGGATTTTATCAATCAAATCTCTGAGTCTACTGAAGTGTACCCTCTTTTGTTGTTGTTAGTTTCCATCTTTCTCTTTCTAAGGACTGTGAACTCTCTAATTTCACCATTTTCACCCAACTTGAGAGACAGAAGCCTTTATATTCTTATTAGTTACTCTTTACTGCTCTTAATTAAATTTTCAAGAATGACCCTTTTAGTTGTTTTCTCCATTTTCTGTGAAAAAATAAATCAATGTAGACACACACTCCATTAACTTATTAGGAAACCTGTGGTTTACTACCCTAAAATAACCTCTAAAATGCATAGCTCTTCCTTGTGAATATGAGTAACAGGTTACCTGTATCACAGCAATAGTTACATTTTGGTAAAGCTACTTGTGTGTTAGATTCCTTCATGATAACTATTACCATAAAAAAATACATTGGCAAACAATTCTGTCCAATGATTTGAGTTTGTTTCACTCCAGTGTGCAATTTGACCTACTTCTGGTCAAAAAAAACCCCTTCAATAATATTTTTTAACAGATAGCGGTGTTATATTTGTGTGGAAAAAGCCTCCCCCACCCAACTCATTTAACTACTTATTTAAAAAGCCTTAGCCACAAGACCTGAACTGCGAGCTTACTTCTCACTGCATCACTTATTCATGTGTGTGAAATACAATCTTCAGACAGATCCAATGGCTTGTGGAAAATGAGCATTGAATTACTGGGCAGTGTTGCTACATTAGTGTAGTGTTCATTTCAGAACATGTTTTACTTTAGGTAAACTTGCATATCCTGAGCTATTTTGTTCATGGAGCTGAACGTTACAGAAGAAGCCTTATGAGAAAACAACAATGAACAGCACCATTTAGGCAAATGGTTAATTTTATCTTTGTTTTGCCAAGTCGCAATTCATTGTCCTTCTTGATGGTGCAAAGCTAATTGGCTCTTATCACAGTTACATTACCTCCAAAGGCAGATAAAATTAATGCAAAGTAAACATAGCCATGATCAAAGACTGACTGATTAAAAGGGAAATAGACTTGCATGAAGTTGACGCTGAAACCCACAACAGGCACTCTTAGAATTATAAATCAAGAAGTTCTCCAGGTTATCAGCTACTGCTCCAGTTCATTATTTTGTATCCTTTGCTTTAACCTTGGGCCACCCTTAATACATCTGCTCTGCAGTGATTAATATGACTGATGAAAATAAACTATGGAAGACCAACGCTGTATTGCATGACTAATTACTCTATCAAGTTACTTGTTTACAGCTTTTAAAAAATGTTTTTGTTCATATAAATAAATCAAAGCCTGTTAAGCTCTGTGCTGTACATGAAACACTATCATATCTGACTGTGGAACTTCCAAGGGGAGTCCTTCACTTTCAAGAAGTTATACTTTGAACTGCAAAATCTCCAGCCTTTTATTTTCTTCCATTTAGTCCCTTCAGTATTTGCCATGTTTGCAGAAAGGTCCTGTTTGAGTCTGGGAATTACGTTATTTCTTTCCTCAGAGGGTTCACAGTTGAAAAAAGTCTATATACTAAATTCCTTCTAAGGAATCTCAAATAACTTTGGCAACAGGCAATTGCTATTGAGTCTGAATGGATCAAGGAGTATAGGGCATGACCACTGAGGTGTCAGGATCATCCTTTGCCTTTTTAAGTTTAAAAATGAAAATGTCAGTGACTTTATTTAACCCCAGTCTTCAGAAGAGAGTGCAGAAACATTCTTGGAAAAACAGACATTTCAACCCAAAGAGAATATGTTATATTTAGTCAAAAGTTGCAGTTAGTTTTATGTGAAGCAAGTAAAATTCTAGAAAAGATGAAAGAAGATTTATATTTACATGGGATTTGTATTTGCAGACTCGACAGTTACTCTGTACAAGATAACTGATTTTAGGGAATATCATTTGTAATTAAATTGAATGGCTTAGAGTCTCTTATGGGGAAAAGAGTTGTTAAAACCCACACAGAAGTAGGAAAAGTTCAGAAATTGTGATCTACAAGCTCATAAACTGACACTTATCAACTGGACAAGTACTTCGAAGACTACTGTAAAGAGGAAAGAAATTAATTATTCCCCATGTGCACTGGTGATTGATTGTACAAGAAGTCTGGAGCTTAAACTGTGAGCAAGGGTGCTCATATGAATGTGTACATACCTGGAGGACGGGGAAAAGAGGAGCTTCTCTTCAAATTATTCCTGGACTAGGCAAAGCCTATCTCTTGCTCATAACCTTCATCACAGAGGATCCAAACAAGACATGTTTGTTCTCCAGCAAAGAATACACTGGAGATGACAGGCTTAATTAGATGTATCTGTAATTAATATTTTCTGCTATATTTAATATGTGGAATATTAAATACTTCAAAAAGAATGTATTAGGGCATGGAGCCTGAGTGAATCCAAAACATTAGGCAAAGTGGGAGCTGGGAGCCTCCATTCTATATATAAATATATGGAGCAACAGGGAGAAAGGCAGAATCTAGAGGATGAAGTTACTTGAGGAATGCAGTGAAATATCCATACGCAGCTTTCCAAAGGAACAGTCTGTAATGATTGTAGGTGAAACTCTGTTTATTTTACATGAAGTTTTTCATTTCCAATCCTTCAAACCACAATCTGAGTCTCTCAATTTCTTCAAAAAACCCCAATTTTTTTACATTGTCTTACCAACAGCTTTGTCTATTTTCATGTAACACGGTGGGTGGGTTATGTTGCCACCAGTAAACCAGTTGTGTTCTGTCTTGTCAAAGGCAGAGAATTAGTATATAAATGGGATGCAGGCAATCTGGAAGCAACTAAGCTGTAGAGGTTACGCTTTGTAAGCTGAGGGTCTGCACAGCGTTTGCTGCTAGATCCCAGAAGCTCACCATGGAGGCTATGTTGTCAGATAGTGGCTTTGAGGTTTTTTTGGTAGGCATAGATAGGGAAGTACCCTGGCACTGAGTCACCGAACTGCCTCGGCCTTCTGCGATGCAGCAGAGGAAAGTTTAAATTAGACAAGTTCACTCCTGGGGTAAGGATTACAAAGTACTAGAGTAGATGCCATGGGAGGTTGTGTAATCATCATCTTTAGAGGTCTGAGAGCAACAGTAAGGCAAAACTTCTCTCGAGGATGACAAGGCACAGCTGATCTATTTTTCTGTGATACATATTTTGCTTTCTAAAATCCAGCACCCGTAGCATTTTACAGAAAATAAATTGCATTCCACTTAATATTGTTGACACGTGGTGTCAAAATATTCACTTCCATTTGATCGCATTTCACATGACAACCTGAGCCTGTGATAAAGATTAAGAACTCTGCTATGCATGAAACTATTTTTCAATGAAATAGTTTCACCTTAGAGAGAACAACTGCAGAACAGAATTCAAAATGAATTTGTTGTCAATGTATTTGTATAGTCATCTTTTTATAGTCACAGAACCACCATCGTTGTATTTAAGAACAATAAACAACCACAGCTGCATTCCCGCCAGTTGAATGGGTAAACAGAGGGTGAAACTTTTTTCAGACAGCAGCTAAGTCATCCCGGGAATGTGGGGCAAGCATTTAAGAAACAGGCATTTCAGATAAACTTGTTCTAATTTAAATGCAGTTTCTTACTTGTTAATCCATTATCGGCCCATTCTGAATCTGAAAATCTTATTGATGCCCTTTTTATGTGTTTCCCAGTTCTTTCGCTCTTCTGCAGCACGTCTGTGGGGATTAGAGAGCAAGTCTCTTTCTCTCCTTTTCCATCAAGATCAGCTTTTTTATCTCACGCAGAGGAGCTTTCTTGCAAGGACATTTAGCTGCAGCCTCTGACAAGCACCAAGCCAGACCTTGCCATAGACCTCCTAACAGATAGCTAATGCCGGGCCCTCTGTGCTGCTCTGATGGCCATTAGCATGCTGGCACCATTTCACTTAAAGTTAGCATCTTTGTATCATAGCAACACAAAAGAATGCTAAGCACGGATAATACAGCGGTGTTTTGTTACAAAGAACAATTGGAAAATTCCTGAATTGACTCTGATGTTTGAATGATCTTTATGCGCAAATTCACACAGCAGCTTTCCCACATCAGATACATAAATGGCGGTATTCTAGCATTAAGCCAGTTTCTAGATGAGCAAAATGACCTCTTTCTGTCTTAAAACGTGTGACTATATCACCCGCTCTTCAATCATGCAAGGAGAAACAAGTTCCACAATGTTATTGTGATGAGGGCAGGTCAGCTGGTTATTTTTAGCTGGAACTAGCACATTTAGCAAACTCCCACAAGAGGAAACATTCTTTACCTGCAGCTGATTAGCATGCAGAGCTGCACAACTCCATCCATTTAAGCGTCAAAACAGGTATTTTAGTCTTATTTTTACAAGCAAATGCTTGCTGCTCAGTGTTAGGAAAAAGGTGCACTCAGAAGAAATGGCATAATATGTTTCTGATCTCAAAAGCTAAATGCAAATACTGATGACTAAAGTCTTACATTGGAGTAATAAGCACGTAAACATTAGCACATCTACTGCCTGTCATTAATGGCTGTAGCCATTAAAACTCTCCTGCAATAGAGAATGGAATTTTAACTGTATTTTTTTAAGGTTTCTTTTAAATTTTTCATATCAACATATTTAAAATTTTAACGGAAGCTCCCAGTCAAGTTCAAACTCCTCTTTCCCCTGTACTTAGGATGATATTTTAGGATAGACAGGTTCTCTTCTAATTGTGCTCCTTGACCTGGCTGCATAGGTTCACACACCAAAGAGTTTATCTTTCTCCATACTTAGCTAACCAGACACAGCTAAGCCAGGGAGAATGCCAAATTAGCATCTGGAAAGGCTTGGAAGAATGATCTACAGTTTAATATTAATTGCATACCTTAACAGAATCATGTGGGGGAATGCTCTCAGAAGGAACCTCGCAAAAACTCCTTCTGCTTGCTGTCATCTCCTGGATTTATTCCCACTGCAGGGTGAGAGTCTGTCTGAATTAGTAGATACATACAAGGAATCGTGAAAACATAAAGACAGAGGGGAAACCCAATGCTTTGTTTAATTACTATACTGCACTGATGTTGCAGTTGATTAGAACGGTAAACTTAAGTCAAATTTTTAAATTGTTTGCTGTTTACCATTAAAGAGCAGAACTTTCCTTCCCTTCAAAAGAAAGGCAACCTACTTAGAATTTGTAAAATACCTTTCTTTTTTTCTATTAATTCTCCTTGTAGATACTCGTTGATAATACTTATTGTCCTGGTTTGAGTGACACAGGACTAATTTCCCTTCTAATACTTGGGAAGACTCCACTTTTAGAAGACTCTAGTGTCTGAATTTGTGAAAATATTTACTTTATAGCCAGCCATGGTGTGTGGGTTTCAAGGTCTCAGTGTTTTGGAGCTTGCCAGGTGCAGGGATGAGGAGGAGCGAGACCTGAGCACTTGACCCAAACTGGCCAACAGGATTATTTCATACCATGAACATCACATTCACTATAAATTAGAAAGTCTGCTACAAAGTTCTCTCTCTCCCCTGATGGCTGCCGTCCTGAGAACTTTGTGCCCTGGTGCCGGACCCCTGAGCCCTTCCCTTCCTCCCGAAGCCATAGCGCTCACAGTGCCCGACATTTGCTGTCCACTGCTGGGAGTGCACAGCTTCCTACTGATAGAGTTCGCTAAGTATAATCCTTGTATATTTTGTATTGGTTTTGGGATCAATAGCAGTTCTTTAGTGCTATTAATGTTAATTATCTAATCTTATTCTATTAAATCTCTTTATATTTCAACCCCCGGGTTTCCTTGTTTTTTCCTGATTCCCCTTCCTGAGTGGGGAGGGGTCATCGGGTGATAGAATGGTTGTCTAAACGACAATAAATCGTTATGGGTTTCTCAAACCATAACACTTATGACCATAAATTCTGAGTTTTTGAAACCTGACATCGAAGGGGTTCTGTCATTCACTTTGCAGTTGCTGAAGGTGCTGACTGTTGCATTTATTAGAGACTACTTGAGGTCCCAGCATGCCATTTTCCACTCCTGTCCATTTTAAGATTTCCTGAAACCTCCTGCCTCTTTCTGTCCACTTCTCTGTTACAAACTCCCTGCCATTTCTCCTAGAATCCCAGCCCAGTATCCCCTTTTCTTTTTTCCCTTGCCAAGGTTTCTGCATGTGTTCCAGGTTTTTCTTTCTTACCCTCACTCCCACAGAAAGTACTTCCATTCCCTCCTCTTGGGCTAGCATTTATTTTTTGCAACTTCCCTCTACCATAGGTTGCTGTTTTAGGTCATTCAGGATGCTAATGTTTAAAAACTGCACAGTGCAGATTAATAGAGAGACAATGAAACTGTTGTTTCTCTGGAAGGTGTTACTAGTTGGAAAAAACTGAAACATCCATCTGTCTTCATTTACAAAACCGCTTGAAGCTGCTGGATATCTGACCACAATGTCAGCATCTAAATTTGTCTTATATTTCTAGTATTTTCTCCTCCAGCTTCCATTGACCCCAGTAGCCACTTAGGGGTGTAATTCAAAAGTTCTATTTTGTTATATACAACAGAGGAATAAAAGCATGTAGGTAGGAGACCAGCTTTTCTAAGCCAGCAACACCACTGAAACACAACATTGGAAAGTTCTTAAAAACCCACCCAACCCCCTCATTATTAGTTGCTCCAACTCACCAAGTCTGATTTATGGGCAGATACCGAGTTTAAAGAAATCTAAATGGACCAGTAATAGCAATTTCGTATGCCCAGATAACTAATTCGGGTCTGTGACCCATTGATTTACTTGCTTCTTGAAATAAGTTTTCCATTGTTTCAGGATATTCCTAACAAAAAGTACTGGTCACCAGTGTAAACATGTAAAAGCTGATAGATATGTGAATTGATTCTATTCCTTTCAACATCTTCTGATGTCTTACTGAATGCCATGCAACATTCATGGCTGTTGGGCTGTCCTTTTCAGTTATATTTAAGGAAATGTATTTGACTAATAGCAGTTATTAGTTTGTGAGACTCTTTCTTTCTGTTTCTAAACTGGCTATTTGGTGGGTGTCAGACTATTATTTTATGACTTATTGTTTGAACTGAAATGGAGCTTTGGACTGACTACACAGTGTGGCCATCCTATCTGACAACCAGGTTTGTAGTGTGGCTTCACCATGGACACCTGTTACAGTGTGTGAGAAGGAATTAGCAATGATTGTGATTTGAGTGTGAGAGCCTAAACTGGCAGTTGAATAAAGAATACGGTGTATAGGAGTCTTGCAATTATGACTGAACAAGTGGAGAAAGTTACTTAATGCAAACTTGTGCTCTCACTTGTACAGCAAATCTTTTTCTTTTGGCTACCCAGTCCATTTCCCAGTCAAACTCCAGTCAGGAAGAAATGTTTAGTACGTTTACTGACCCCTCTAGCCAACAGAGGAAGAGTTTGCCATGTTCTTCCTCAAGAGCCCCATGGCAGCACAGTACAGACACACCAGCTGGCAAACGCTCCTCACCAATAGTGCATCTGGCAAGGGCAGGCCAGGCAAGCACAAGGAGATGTGAATCTGGGGACACCTGCTCTTCGCATGCAGTTCTGCTCCCGTGTCCCTGCTGCACCCATCACGTATGAAAAAGTATCAGTTCTAGTACCAGTGCTCTCCAAAGCCCAGATTGTTGTTTAATTTTGTGAACATTCCTGTGAGTAAAATTTGATTGCTGGGTTGTTTTTGGTAAATAAACACAAAAGAACCATGAACGCTGCCAGAGTGAATTACAGCAATGCTGCTGCGGCATGTTTGCTGTAGTACTGGTGACTTTTAGGGCTCAGTACTTCAAGAAAGCAATTAACACATAAACTCTTAGGTCTGGTAAGAGTTTTTGTACTTCTGAACGATCAGGGGAGTTAATCGGTTATGCATTAGTTGCAGTCCCAACTATACAGACTGTTATTGCCCAAGAGACAGGACTCATTTCCATCATCCAAAACGTTCTTTCTGCTTTCAAGCCAACAGCTCCCATCATGGGATGGGAGCAGACGACCAACAGCTCCCATCTCCATCCTGCAGCAACATTTATGGTTGCTTTATGACAACTATATGCACCGAACTAAAACTACATAACGTTTATGCAGAGTAACAAAATGGCAAATACCAGGATACCCTTCCCACTTTTTCACCCTGGTTTCTGTTGTGAAATTCAGCAGAGCACCTAACAAAACCAGCTTGACATTTAGAAATTTTCAGTGGTGTCAGTATTTTGGTAGACATCCTTACAGTATTTCTGTTAAATTGCTATTTGTTTCCTCAAGCTAATAATTCTTCTTTTAATCTGAAAAGTTCCAACTTCTGTCACTGGAAAAATACTGAAAAGAAAGAAAGGAACAAAAAAAATCCTTAAATCTGACTTGCAACCCCTAATGAGAAAAGAAAAAAAAAAATCTGTCATCTCATTCAGAAGAAAGAAAAAATGCTAGGTTTTTTTAAGTGAAATAAATGCTTTCCCTAAACATGATCGCAGTTGACAAAATGCTGAATGTTTAGGTGGCAATTATAGCTCTTTCAGAGACTGTCAAATCTTGTCACAACACATGTTATAAATGAGGACAGATTTAGACATCCTTTCTGACAGTTATGTGTAGGATGTGGATGGTTGGCAGTTAAATTTCAAATGCAGGGAAATTTTCCTTCCAATAGATCTTTGCTTGTTTATTAAGAGTTACCGTGCACTGAATCTTGTATCTACCATGTGCAGCTTTTCATCCTTACCGCTTTTGACATTTCACTTTAACTTTCTTTGTGACAGCCATCTGAACATTGTTTTAGGTAAAAAGTAACCTATGGTGCTCTGGAGATGTATGAAATTTTTAAAGCTCTTGGTGTTTTCATACTGAGATTGGAGTAGGAAATGTGTCATATTATACATGGATGGATAGATAGCAAGAAAGCAAATAACAGAGACTGCAACAATACTGACTGAAGGGAGCAGCTTCATGATGCACACAGAAAATGGGATAATGCACTAGCCCACACTCATCATGTGAGATGTGCAAAATGTTGATGAAGCATTCGTAATAATAACATGCATCACAAAGCACAATTCATGTGATGATAAACTACTTGGGTGACATTAAAGGCCAAACCTGACATGAATTTCAAACGGTTTCTGATGTTAAGAGGTCAAATGCTGTGGGGACAAGAGTCCTGGCTGGGTCAGACAGAACTTTTTGGAAGCTCCGAGGGCTTCTGGAGCCTTCTCCGAGGCATGCTGGAGCAGCTTCAATCTCACGTTTTATAAGTGCAGCATAAGCCTTTTTGACTGCACCAGCCTCAATCTGCTAACCAGTACAGTGACAAGCTTTGCATTCACCCTTTCTGCAAAGGTCAATAAAGAAGTGGGAAAGAGAGAGGCAGCATCTCCCAGTTAGTTGATGTCCATCATACATTGCATTATATACAGCTAGTGGAGAGAGGGGAGCTATAGCTCCTTTAGCCCCTGCTCTGAATTCTAGTAATCCCTTCAAGCTACTGGAAGCATCTCCTGGAAGAAACTGGTAAGAGAAAAAAAAAAAAAAAGTGTTTACCCATTTTGTAGTCCTCTCACACTTGAATATGGCAGGCTGTAGACTAACTTATGAATGGTGGTGTATAAAACTCCAGTGAATTAGGTAAGTGTAATGCTAACGTTTCAGAGATAGTAAAGCAGAGATGTCATCTATGATATCAGGACCTTGTGACTCTTCTATTTAGCTATAGTAGTAGTTTAGCATAACAGTTATTCACGTGCACACTGTTAAGCAGATATTTGAGTAGTTTGCTGGACTGGGACCAAAGTGTTCGTTGCGTTGGAGGACTGAACACATAAACTGGAACACTGTGGGCAGCTATACCTTTTGCAGAGCTGAAGTTTTTGTACTTTCTATTTTTGTGACAGTGTTATGTAACTAGCAGATAGATGAACTTGTGCTCGTTCCTAAAGATCATAAAATATTCAGAAATATTTGTGAAATTCTATCTTGAGTAATACAGCTTACGTCCTTGAATTCTGAATGGGTAGCTCTCCTGTTTCTGTCTGGTTACAGACCATTCACTTAGCCCTAATGACGTGCATCCAAATGAATGCTTGCTATTTCACAAATGTGAAAATAAATGTACTGGTTTTATGCTCCAAGACATCAGCATTTATTGCCTCATTTGGGAAAACAACAGACTTATTTGGTTCATTTATACTCTATTCAAATACTGTTTTGAGAACAGGGACCAGCATCTTGCATCTCGGAACTCTTCATGAACAGGGCTATATATTCCCAAGCATCCTCCCTTCTATCCACTTCTGTGAAAAATATTAAGGGGTTAAGGATTACAGGATGTCTCAGGTATACATAATTAATTTGCCCACAAGCTACTAAAATGTAACATATCCACAATTATTTTTTATTTGTTCAGTTCCGTACTGAGCTGAGTTTTTATGTCTCTTGACTTCAGAGGTTGATTTACTATGTGTGAATAAATTTTACCTGACAGTGTCTCTCCTTTTCAATCATTTAACCAATGAAAACTTGTTGGTAATACAATATTAAATGTTCGTTTATTTAAGAAGTATTTTTGAGTACTTTTAACTTTAAGGAAATGTCATATTTGAATGCATGCATTCAGAATAAAAAAAGAATTAGCTACTTTAGAAGTAATCTTCACATTACTGGTTTGTCATGGGAGTACACTATCTAATTTTACAGCTTTAGGCAATAATTCTGATTGTGATGGAGCCTATCAGAAAATTAGAAGTACCAACAACTTCAGTCCTTTTTAGTGTCAGAAAACTAATCTTTAGGATTATAATTAAGTATAATTGTTTGAGGTTTTGTCAAACTTGTTCTCCTATTTGTATTCACGTATTTCTAATTACATGAAGAAAAGGAAAGATATCTCTCATAAGAATAAAATAAGCAACGTATTCTCAAATAATATTTGTAAGTAATCCACTGAACGAACTTGAGAAACGTTAAAATACAATACCAAAACATTGATGTTTAGATGGAAGCCTTTTAAGGCTTCTTTCAATAAATGGCTTTCCTTCCTAAATGGCTGATACATCTTCCAGTGCCCAGGGATACAGGTATTTCTACACTCTACCTGTTCAAAATCCTGACATCCAAACTCTTACATTAAAGAGACCTACGTGTCCTGGATAATGGCATGGCCTTTGATGCTGGGGAGGGGAAAGGCTGTCGTGCCATTCTTTCACTATTTCTGGTTTTGGTGTCAGGGTGGTGACAGAGGCCATCTGGACCAAAACGGTATTCTTCAATGAGAAGGAGAAATTTAACCCCTGCAGGTACAAGTACCTTGACTAAAGTACGTGAAGACACAGATAGGTATCTGAAAGCCCTTTCATATTGTTGGGGCGCTGGGTGCCCTACCAAGCCTTATTGGCCCTGCCCGCTCTCCCTTGGGGCAACCCCCACCCTAACCAGTACCCCATTCCAGCCCCCCACAGCCCCGGGGCTGGCAGTCCCTGCCCCAGCGAGGCGGTAGGATGCAGTGCTGCCACAGCCCTGCCCTGCCACCCCTCCAGGCTGTCCCTGCAGCCCCAGCCTCAGGGAGAACCTGGTCCACATATCTGGAAGGTGCCCTCCATTAGGTAACGAAAACTGAAAAGTGAAGAACCAGCAGCCAGAGGAATCACATCATCAGCAATTGCATCTGCTCTCTGGAAAGGTCTACGTGACTTGCGTGGTGAAACCAGAGCAAAACCGATCTGATCTCAAGTCACTGAATGTCGTTGAAGTCAGACAAAAACCATGTAACTGTAGATTTGGGTACTTAATTCTATGTACCTGTATTTGAAAAGACTTGGTGTAAACCACAAGACTTGCACTTCAGACTGAACAAATGACCGGGTAAGTCTTCACCCTTCAGCTGCCCACAGCTGGGATTTGGAGGTTCCTTTGTATTTCAGCTTCTCAGCCTACCATTAAAAACTGTCTGCAATTGCTGCTAATCTGCTGCTGCATCACGAGCCAAAGCACTGGCCCAAAAATCCACAGGATGGTTTTAAGAAATTCATGCCCAGTATGCAATCAAATCCTGACGAGTTGCTTGTTTTCTTCAGGATCTGGGTGAAAATATAACAGCCATTCCTAATTAGAGCAGTGTATTGGGACAGGTTGACACCTTAAACTTAACGTGATGCTAGGTGATCCCAGTGAGAAGGTAAACAGCGATAGAGACAACACTGGAAAAACGTTTTTGGGAAGTTTGGTCTTACACAGAACAACAGAAAAAAACAAATTCATTGAACCTAATGATTGCCAAAGATAAACATGTTTGAACTGTTTTGTTCAGTCATTGCATGAGGAGTCACGAGCAGACCTGACATATTCTAGGTATTTTTACAGGGTCTATAATTGATCACTTTCTCATGAGTAATCAGAGGTAATGACCAGTCAACAATGTGAAGAAGCACTGAGATGGTAAACTTGATACCAGTCCTCAATTTCTGCTAAAAAAAATACTGTTGTGCTTTCAGAATGCCAGTGCATGGACCAAAATAATCATGATTCAGACAATTTTAGTGGCACTGAGGTTCTGATGGGCTTCTAAAAGAAATTATTTTTCCATGGACTGATAATAAGGATTCCCCATTCTTTATCATCCAACAAGGAACAATGCTTCATCATTCTGTTTGAGCAGTGCTGGCAATATCTAGCTTTGTACTAGAGCCTGCCAGGCATCAGCCGCGGGTACAGGCACAGACGCAAGTATAAGAGCATGACAATTTTTATAGGATACAATACTGCAAAAACTTTAAATTCAAGATTAACAAATATTTGGTCATCACGGACCAGTACAGCAACCTATAACATCACCTTTGAATATGTTTGAGTCATCATCATGAAGTAGTTTCTTCACAGATTCTTTTATTATGCCAAGAACTGTCTGTACTCTAAAATTTTAATGGTATCATACTGTCAGAACATAAAAATAAAACAAGTATAAAACAAATGTGCAAATACCTTTGTAAGGCTGTGGCAATTGGCCATAATAGGGCTCACTAGAAAATGGACAATTGTCCTTCCTTGTATCCTAGTCAAGAAACTGTACAAATCCAGCCTTATTTGGGAAGGTGTGGAGGGAGAAACTGAGGACTGGAGCGCTTTGATTTTCTCTTATGTGTATGCCACTGATGAATAACTAAGATAATAATTGTTATATTTAGCTATAGCTTTGACAGTTTATATGATATACAGGCTGAACGCTCACATAAAAAAGTGTATGTATTGGGTTTTTACAAATTGCAGTAAATAAATAGAAAGTTTCCAATCAATAAATTCTTACTTAATATGGAACTTTACAGGTGAGTTTAAGATCTTCTGGAGTTTTAGTTGGAGTCATTACTTAAGTTGCACGGTTGCATTCCTCAAGAAAAAAATACATAACACTTGTTTCCTTTGAACAGGCTTACATAAATAAATGTGCATTTTAAATGAATTCTGTAACAAAAAATGCTACTGCTATTTTATTGGTCTTACTTTTTTTAAGACCTGAATGTTCTCAAGTAGCTATATTGTATGCACAAAAAGATTTAGGGCAGAGATCATAGTTCCTCTGTCTTACATATAAAGACAGAAATATAGAAAGAACCAGCTTTCTGTATTTTTCTTCTTAGGTAATTCTAGTACTGGGACTTGGTGGAATAGGAGGAATTTCAAAGGTTATGTACAGGTGAATTTTGTTATACTCCTGAATTACTTTTTTCCAGGAAAAAGACTGCAGGACGTTGAGATAAAATTTCTCACTTCGTGCAGAGCGTGAGAGAGAGAGAGAAAGATCCTCTCTCCAGGTCTCAGATGTGACCTGGAATATATCTGTATGTGGATGCTTAAATATTATAAATACATTTATATATACTTATGTATAAACATGATACACATGTATACAATCGAGATCACATATATGTGTGCATATATATGATATATATATATATTTATATGTAAGATTTTATGCTGTACTGCGTAATTCTTTAATAATCATTAGCACAAAAATACATAAGCCTCCAAAACCCAGAATATTTCACTCCTACAGAATGGTATTCAGTGAGCAAGTACATTTTTCTCCTTGGGGTACAACACGTTGCATGAAATCTTTCAGAAACTGGGCATTCATACAGTACAGCGTGTATGTGTGACCTCTACAAAGTTATTCAATGATGTGCAAAAAAAAAAAAAAAAGTAGGCTGATAGAAGTTAACATGGGCCTCTTGTCAGCAACAGTTCCTGAATTTCTTTAGCTGAGAGATAATAATCGTGGCAAGCAACCAAAAAGAAAGAATGAAACATAGTAGAGGACACACACAAAAAAATAAATAGAATGGAATATTTAAAATAGGCTAATTACTAATGGGATTTTTTGTATGTAAAAGACACCACTTGTTAATTCCCATTTCTGACTTCCCCCTAAAATCGTTTTGGCATTCTCAGATTTGTCAGGAGCCTATCAACATGTCTAAATCGAATGCATTAGTATTGTCAGTGTCCAATTCATCCTGTAGTGTTAAAATTGCAGAACCCTGCAATTTTAAAAAAAGTATCCATTTGATAGTCGTGAACACAATACATTGCCTTGATGGCATATGCATTTGTAAATGGATACTATCTTTACAAATCCAGAATTTCTGTAAGAGTAGGTATGTCTGTCCTTGGTGGTCTGTAAATGAGATGGGCTTTTTTCTGTCATCTTGACTGATAAAAATTCCCCTGTAAGACTTTACATAATAAAAAGCAGCCTTTTAAAGAGTGAATATAAGACAGTGGACACCTTGGGTGGGATCCATCTCACCTAATTTTCGGTACCTACATTTGAATGAAGAGTTGTCCTCTGGAGGTATTTCGCTCTGTTGCCTGAACGGGGGGCTGGCGGTAATGCAGTCACCCAAGTTAAGGCAAATGATTTTCACATCTTGTGTGAAAGCGGGATGCTGTCCAGATTGCTGTTTGTAGGATGTGTCTGTTGGAGGATGTGGATACAGTGTGATAGAGAACGGTTTTTGACATTCATTGGAGAAGGGAAGGCTTGATGCTGCAGGGACTGAGGCTCTGTGACTCCCGTTGGCTTAGACAAGCACTGATGGTGCTCTGTACCTCATGTGACTACAAGTTTAGCATGTCACCTGCCTCCTGCCTGCTGAGTGCCTGCTGTGAGATGCTGAGCAACCTCAAACCTCGTTAAAGTCATTGGCTAGAGCCCTGAGCTATCTCATGAGATGAAATCGCACTATTTATACTCTGCGAACATATGCATACTGTACTATTAGTGCTAATATTTTTGTCAGAACACTTTTTTAAAGGAAAATGTGAGAACATTTGTGGGCAGTAATCACAAAACAGGGTTGACAGCTCCTTCCTTCTCTTACTCAGTCACAAAGGTTTTTCCTTTCAACACATGATGAAATGTAAATGGAACCGGTCATTTTCAGAAACTAGTGTTATTTGGTTGATAATACGTGAATACCAAAAGGGTGCTGACAAGGTTATCGCCAAGTAGAAACTGATAATAACGGGGTGCCTGTAACCCTACCTTAAATTGAAAGAGGAGCTACGCAGTCTGACAGTAATACCTGTGAGTGGGGCAGTGCATACTGCATTTGCAAAAGTTCATAAAAGACATGGGGGACTAAGCCCACCTCTTCCATCACCACCTGCCTAGGAGTTACACATCAATTTTCACTTCACCAATAGCCTTCCACAGTCACGGAAGTCAATCAATAATAAGAAATGCATATTTTAATGTTAATATCAAATGTTATTACAAAACTATCGTATGTCTGTGTAATTATCTGTTTAACAGTGGCACAGCCATGGCAATGGAATATATCTTTAAGTCAATCAAGACAACAGAAACATCTGCAGCACAGCCCATCTACCCCAGCTGGAAAAGCCAAGAGCAAGTCAAGGACAATCTTTCCTCCCAGCTGAGAACTGTGCATCAAAAGCTCTCTTTCCACGGGCATCATGGTTCATGCTGCCCTGGTTCTAAACTATGGCAACCCAGGCAAGAAAACTACCGGATATTGACATTTCAGAACATGAAGTAAGAAATTACAGGAAGGAATAATAATGTCACCAAATTGTTTTGTCCCCCAGAAAATTACTTGCTCAGATACTCACACGGAACTGTTTGTTGCACTTGATCATCAATGAATCATCATCAGGCCCAAGCTGCCTGCATCAAGCTTATCAACAGAGGCTCCCAGCACTAACTTCTGCCTGTTCTCCATCACAACTCTGTCATCACTACAGAGCGTGGGATAATAAAAAAAAAGATAAAGCAGAAAGCTGAAACGAATCCTACCTGATGAATCATTATAGTGAGAAAGATTTGTGTAATTTCAGGCTCATGCTTTCATTCAGAATCACATATTATCTGCTAATGCAGTTCATTGTAATAAGCTCATGACAAAACCAGATGCAGTCGTCCACCCAAACAAGCACGATCTGGTCAGGTTTAATGACAGGATGTTCTTCAGAGAATTCCTCTTCTCAGCTTAAACACAGCTTGTTTTTAAAAGAGTAGTTCTGTTAGGAACTAAAGAAATTCACCTGTAACATTCTTTACCTTCGAACAATGATTACGAGCAACAAATAAGGCACACCAAGTGCAAAGGACAGGCATTTTATTTTTGTAATTATTAAGCACGTTTACAAAGACTAATGCATCTGGAATTTTGTAAGCTAGATATATTTATGATCTGTGGGCAGTTCCTGATATAGTTATGATCTATCCTTGTTTGGATAAAATCCATTTTCTATTCAGGGTAAGCGAAGGAATACTTTAATGCTTGCTAACTTAGTAATGGCAAAGAATAGGAACTACCTTGCAAATTGTGGATCAGCAGGACAAGGCTGAAAAAGGTGCTCAGTCCTGTAAGCCGAGATTTGTACAATGAGGTGTGAATACAAATGCACTCCTTTGGTGGAACTGTACGTCGGATGCCAGGAAGAAACAAGGACATCAGAAAATGAAGGAGACACCAAGAAAACACCAGGAATATGTAAACAGGGCACAGAGTGACAGAACTTGCTGGTCGGCATAAACAAGACTCCGGATATGGCAGTCACTGGAGTCCGTTGTCAGATGACTTTGGGAAAGACACCTGGTTCAGAACGAGCAAAGGACAAGGTCAGAGATCGGAGCAGGGTTAGGACATCTGAGGGGTCACTTGCACCAGTATAATGGGACATACCAATGTCTTCCACACAAAGTCTAGAAAATTTGGCACCTCAGCAGCAGAAAAGATGGAAAAACAGGATCTGGACAAAAAGCAGGCAACACCGCAACAGTCAGAGGTATTTAGGATGAGGAAAGAAGAGGATTCAGGATCAAGAGTGAAGGGCAGTAGAGGAAAGCAAGGACAGGGCTCAGCTTCGGCCCCAGTTAGTCCAAAGCTAATGGGAAATCTTTCAACAGACATCCAAGCCTTGTACTTAGATCCCCTTTTTTTCACGAATGATTGCAAGTTCTGCACCATTCACCACAGCATTAGGAGGCACTTAAAAACCTTTGCTTCGTGTGAGTGAAAGAACCACTTTTGGGACACAGTGCTGCTGCAGGACGGTCATGTGCTGGCTTGGCATTATGAGCAAGCAGCACAGTCCGGACACTGATTTCATGACTTACTGTGTTCAAGGAAACAAGATTTGTTTATATCCTCTGCACACAAATAGGTTGGGATTCAAAAACACTTGACTCTATCATGTTTCTGAGAAATAGCCCACAAATTTCCAAATACTGGCTAACCACTGGCACTAAAAAGAAAGGGTAATAACATGTTTAATTTTAACCACTTGAATAGTCCTATCGAATGTGGGTTATGTGTACACATTCCTGAAAGCCCAGGCACTGGAAGAGCTAATCACATATTAAATTATCTCCAGTGTGAAGGAAATATATTTTCATAAGACACTTAAGTATATGTAAAACTATTCTTTTTTTGTAATGTTAGTAGAAAAATCCCTATTGTCTTTAAAATGTTGGCATCTGTGTTGATTTATTTAGATTGTCTACTTCTGTAGCAGTTAAGTGGTTATTTACAAATTGCGTAAAACTCTCTGATCAGCTAAACTGCTGATCTTTTTTCAGGAAAAAAGCAAACACTTTCTGTAAACAACATCAACAATTATACCAAATCTGAAACATGTAAAATTTTAATGTTTATGAGCCACTGAAGAAGATACTCACTAAAAGGCTAGCAGTCTAACCTGAAAGACCTTTTAAGCAATTCTCAGTCAAAATAACAGGCATCACAAATAAGTTACACCCCTTCCCCCACCGAATTTCAATGTTTTTCTTGGAGAAGACAAACCTTAACATTTTGGAGAAGGACTTAATGCAAACATTCTTAGTAAAACACAAATAATCGCAACAGCAGATACTCTCGTGAGCATTAATACATACATGAAGCATACGCAGAGAATTGCACAACACTGGGTAGAAGGTCCACATTTTTTAGGGATGTGGTGCATGGATGATCAGCACAACATGCTAGGTATCAAGCTATTAATTCCATTAAAAGAAAAAAGTGATCTGAAGCATCCGACAGATCTAGCGCTATAAGGTGAGAAGCAGGTGGTATTGATTCCTACAGAGAAGTACAGCATGACTTGAACTTCTCCAAACTTTGAAGATAAAAAGCAGAACCATAGTTCCACTGAAAACTGGACAGGAACTTAAGGAACAGACACCAGCTAAGTTTTGGGGTGTTTATTCATCTTCCTCAGCAAGTAGGTGGCTGCCTCCTTGAACTTCAAGCTGAATTTAAGAATCATCTCCGTAAAGTACGTCTTGTCAATCTGCTCTGGATGTGACTAGAAGTATAGGTGTGTTGCAAGATTACACACGAGAAGAATAATTGAAGCCTCTTGACTGCCAGAGATAATGAAAAGGATCTGCTGTCTGGCAGTCAAGGAACAGAAATACATCCAAAAGGACTGATCGTTTCAGCAAAGAGCTGGCATATAACATCAACTAATGGGGCAGCCCTAGCTTTTGTTCCATTCCTCATCGGTTTTCACCGACCACAAGTTAACAAGCACATGTACGGTGGAAGTACAGTTTGGTCTTGTTAAACATTAAGGATTTTTTTTCTGTTCATGCCGATGGGTGTTACTTTTTGTGAAACAGTGGTTTATGAACTGTATTGGAAAGGGACATATCTGAGTATCTTCTTAATTTTAATGGTCACACAGTACAGCACATCCTATATGTTTTCTTTCGGCACCATAGTGAGGGAATTGCTCACTGCTCGATGAGCCTTAAGTACTGCTTGATGAGCTGTTACACCTCAGTGCCTTTTTAATACCCAAGGTAGTTTCCAGTGAAGGCATGGAACTTCTGAAAGCTATTTTGCCACAGTATTAATGATACCAAAATATGTGTCAATGTGAGAAATGTTTTAGTGAATGCTACAGAGTTTTGTATGTATTAGTTTTTTCAATGTTTTCAATATTTTCAGTGTTTCTGTTTGACTGGGGAAAAAAAAATAAGAAAGAAAAAAATATTTATGTTTTTTCACCTAGTGCCTTCACTAGGCACTACCTTAAGTGAGGAACCATGGGGAAGACAATTTTTCTGTTCCAGTGTGGTTTCCAAAACATTTTGTGGCCCTTCCAAAAATGACCTTACTGATCTTCTGTGCGATAAATATACAAGCTTTTTCCATTCAAAAATCCAGTTGTTGTAAATTACAGTGTATGTGAAGGGCATCATAGCCCTAATGGTCAGCAGACACCAGTTCACAATGTGGCAGAGATGAAGCTGCAAGGATGACGCAAGTCTCTTTTTAGGGAAAAAATTTTTTTGAGGATTTCAGCACCTCATCTCAGGTTTTAGAAATTAAATTTATATATTATAATGCAGGCATACAACATTCTTTCCTCACCCTCATGACTTTCAGTAAATGTTTGTAATAACTCAGAAAGACAGTGACAAAATGGGGAATGCTACATTTGAAAGAAAAGCAACACAAATTCACTCCAGCAAATCAGTCAAGTCTACAATAAATTTTTTTGGTCAGTGGGATTAGGAGTAGGTAATGTAGTAACAGGATAGCAGTAGTAGATCCAGCAAAAGCAAAATAAAGGCTGCCTGAATATTGCCATCATGCACCACTTCACTGTATTTATTAACACCGAGTGGAAATGAGTAGGGCAAGCACAGCCGTAACCAGAACATGGAGGTGTCTCAGAGCTGCCCATTATTTTCCAGTATAAATTCAGGAGTTCCCCACATAGCATTAGAACAGTGACTAGTCTTTTAGAATATAATTACAATGCCGATGCTTCCTTTGAGTAGACAGAGGACAAGAGTACATAATGAAACAAAAGCATGTATCAGTTTGAAGCACATCGATCTGTCAGAGAAACAGTGCTGTGTGATTTCATTAGCTAATTTGGACTCAGATCTGTCACATGGCACTCCATGACTTAACATCTAGCAATACCACTGAAACTGATTCCCAAACTAAAACACTGAAACAAGCTAATGAGATTCCTCTCCAAGAAACATACGCAGAGAGAGTTTTATTTCTAATTTTGACAAGTGAGATTTATTTTGAGGGTCATAAAAAAGACTGCTTACCACAGTTGAGTTTTCACCTGTTGTATTCCTTGAGCAATCAATGACATTCGGGCCCAAATTCCAAACCTCTTTCTTCAGCCACCAGCTTTACCTTTTAGTCTTAACTAGTTCTTCACCAGTCTTGGAAACAAGTTTTAAACACTAAAAAAAGCTAAGACCTGAGAACAATACAGTAGAAAGAGTAAGTACAATCAATCTTTAAAAGATTTTTAAAAAAATGAGTAACACAGCATAAGACTTCTACAATAATAAGTGGAATATATATATAAATACAAATGCATATTCCAAAACCTTTAGGTGGAAGACAGCTAATGATTTTTTTTTTGATTGCTTAGATTTCCAAGAACTAAACTGCTTTGAGGCTAACCTTTACCTGGAAGGAGAGAAATAAAAGGAGACACTCCCTTCTCTCCCAAGTAATGAAGAAATCTATCCATATATTTACATTAGAAATGAATGTGATGAAGACAGATTCCATAGACTAAAGTGCTTCATATGCCATACAGAACAGTATTAGGAAAAGGGAATTCTGGAGACCGTTGGTCATTACCAAAGAGCCCCAATGTGGGTTCAGAAAGATGGGCATCCTCTAGCTGAAGATGCTAAGAACTACCAAGACTGAAGACCACGGGGGGAAAGCAGCACGAGAGTGAATGTGCAGTCATCTCGGGCCGTGACAGCCCACATCAGCAGAAGCACCTACCACGCCTGGACCACACTTTCTGCCCGTGGCGAATGCCTGAGGCCCGGTGGCGAGTGCCCGAGGCCCGCTGGCAGCAGTGGC
>NW_009647218.1:3529235-3556386 GCF_000708025.1 Charadrius vociferus | reverse complement strand
CCGGAGCTGTGTCCCCCTGTGTTTTGGGCGGCAGGGCGGTGTGTGTGCTTCCCGGCGAGGCAACTTACAGGTTAGCACCGCCGGGTGTGGGACGGGTCGTTTCCAGTGAGGGTGCAGTTGTTTTGGCTCACCTAAAATGCCTGGATTTTGGTCTGAAATGGAATATAATAGCACTCGGTAATCATTTGTGCTTATCACTGTTATAGAAAACAAAAAAGCAGGTGTTACTTGTAAGGCACAAAATGCGTATTCATCTTTGAAAGATTTACACGGAGCCCACGGCAGTTTGTATTTTCAAGTGCTCCAAAGAGATCTAAACCCGTTATTGAACTACGTGAGAATTTAAGAGAGGAGAAATAGTTAAAACAAGCTGAACATTGGGAAAGAAGTAGCAAAGAGAATTGTGGAGACCTTTTGACATATGAAAATGCATGGATGTTCTTTTCTGATGCAAAAGCTGTTGAGAATCTCTGTCGCAAACAGCACAGAACAAGCACCGACACAGAAACCGAGGAATTTTAAACATGCTTGTCTTTCAACGTTGTCAGCTTTAGTTTCTTGACATTTTGTTTTCTGTGACAGAAGAATAGTTTTGTGACAGTTATTCAGGATATAATTCTCAAGCTCACAAAGGCCTGCAAGCTCTGCTGAGAACTCGTGCACAAAAAAGCAAGGTATTTCACATTAAGGTGCCCCAAATGGCCTCTCCCTCTCCTGTCTCCCCCCTTTCTCCTGTCTCTCACCACCCCTGGCTCCCCAACAGCTTCCCTAGATCTAGTGAAGGGATTTAAAATTATATTTTTATTGAATGTTACTAAATTTTCTCTCATGTTCAATGCATTCCTGTATCGGTCACCCCAGCCCACATATGTTTTGTACCCAGAACGCCTACTTTGTTCAGAGAGAAATGCAGGCTTGTTCTCTGTCATAATACCGGAGCAGTCTTGGAAGGCAATTCCATCCCTTCGTACACTTAAGTTGCATTGGTATTTGTATAAAATAGATAGGTCTCAACTATATATAACGTTCCATTGTCAATGATTCAAATAATACACTATTTCAACACCTCTTTTTCATTACGGCGGCAGAGATGTGATCCAAAACATTGGGGAAAAAACATGTCATGGCCACAGAGAAAAGCTGCAGTCATTCATATTTACCTAGCATTGGTGCCAGCTTCTCCATATAGATATTGAAATAGCTCTCTTTTGTATGAAAATGTTATTGTCAGTTCAGAATTCCAAAAAAGAGAAAAACACACAATTACACGTATTGGTGACCAAGTTGATGCAAGTGCAGCACCATAGTTAATTAAGCCTACCCAAAACACTGTTCTCCATGTCAGATTCCTTTGTATTTTGGTTTCGAAGTCTTTTTGAATGTTTAATACACCCAAATATTTTCAACCTGACATTAAAATGCCAGTTTTGAAAACAGTAGTGTTTGGTTTTCCATTAACCTGCTTTTCTACAAATAAAGAACAGTCTACAGGATGAAACGGGAATAGTAGTTTGTAAGATGTTATGTATCCTCTGTTTACCACCATCTTCCCATGCCCAGAACAGTTTAAAAACAAAAGTGAAATAGTGTCTTCCCTGCTGAAAATCCCAGTACATGCTTTGTTTGGTGCAGTTGTTCCTATTAGAATTTTTCTGGGGAAAAAAAAGATAATATTGTGATTGAGTGGCATATTTACTTTCTAATTTCTTAATAGAAAATAACATTAAAAAGAGATTCCATTATAAAAGCTATGTACTTTCTAAAAGCATTTAAAGTGTAAAATAATTTTCAGTTGTTCATCTCACTACCTGAGATAGTCCCATAGAAGTTGCTGTTAAAAATGTAATTTGCGTACTGAAAATATTGATCAAATTCATGTTTACCCATCATGAAAATGATACCAGTCCTGGTATGAATTACCATGAATACTGAGGGTGACTAAATGTAGTTGGAATAGTAGTTTCTTAGTATTCAACTAGTGCTTAGTAGGAGAAATGTAGTTTTGAAAATAATCAAATCCTGTTGTGTATGAATAACTATAAGCGATGAAAAATGACAAAAAAAAAAGTTGGGATGTAGCCTAGACATCTCCAAAATGGTAAATTAAGCACATATTTACCAGGCTGCACATAATACTGTCGTTTTATGTTCATCAGTATCTAGACTCGCTGATTTAAAGCTACTTAGGATATGTGTATACAAACTGCAATAGAAAGCGCTTCTGGTTTACAGTGTAGTCATAGCTGAATCATGTAGCTGAGAGAGCTTAGTATATTTCAGGAGTGAGTGTTTTTTTCCCTTTTACAGAAGAGGTTTGGGCCAGATTTGCTGGGGATTATATGCTATGTCCTATATGAATACTCTTTACATGAAATTAACTTTCCATAGAAGTGCAGGTTAAAAGAATAAGTATTTATTGGAGTTTTCCAGTCTCCTTAAGAGTATGTAAGAAAATGTTCTTTCTGTTGCTGCATTTAAGTAGGAAGGTACATAATACATTTGATGAGTTAAAGATAACTCTAATGTAAAGACGGAACATTGGACTATTCCATGATAAAAGATATTTGTCATGCTTCAAGGTTTCAGTAATGATTTCCAGAGAAGTAAACATTATTTTTCAGAGAAAGTTGCATTGCTGAATCACTTGAGGTTAAATTGTTTACTGAAACTGACACGTGAGTAAGGCATTTTAGAGGTAACATTACTTGATGAAATCACCTTTCGTTTGCTCCTTTTGGTTTTAAGTTTTTAGATTAGGTTGATCATATATGACCAAAGAATTTACCCCTTAGTTGATGTAACTTATTTGGAATGAATGCATTCTGTTGTGAACATCAGCACGTCAGGTAAGGCTGCACTAGTGTTTACTTTATTATTACAACTTTTATAATATTATGAAGTTTATTTGTACATGCTAACCCATAGCTTCATCTTCAAGCAGTGCTAAACTACTGTTCAGAACTAATGTTGTGCTACTTTGAGGCCATCTTAAAATCCTTTCAGCTACAAGGTATGATCTAACTTCCCTGTGAGGACATACCCAAACTTCTCAATTTTTATACAATATACAATTATTTAACTTTTTTCCAAAGAAGTTTGTTAGCGCAAAAAGTTATCATGAGTTCAAAAACGATTTCGACAAATTCCTAGACAAAAAAAATGTATAAAAGGCTAGAAAGTAGAGAGAGAATGGTTCTGGATCAGAATGTCCCGAACCTGCAAATGTTATGGAGAATTCAGAGTATTCCAAGGACCTGGTTGCATTGCACTTCCTCACTTTTCCTTACTCATCTACTGTTGAGCATCTGGGTCAAGATAGTAGGCTAAACAGATCTTTGGTTAGATTAGGTTTTGCTGTTCATGCATTCTTACACAGTCAAGATTGGCAAGGTGGAATTACACAATTTAGAAATTCCTTTATGGGAAAAAATGATTGAAAACTTTTGTTGCATAGCCTTCAGTGTCAGATATTTACTTGTCTTTAGCACTAATTCAATGTATTATATAGATTAGGAGCTGGGAAGGTAGTAGGAAGCAAATATTTTTATTATTTTTTTATTATTTTTATTTTCCACTAATTTCTTGTTAATGGTGCTTTTCAATATAAAAATTAACATTTATCACTCACAAATCATGATACATTGTCAAAGTTTCTTTATAATGTCTAATAGTTATCAGGATAGTTTGGTTTTAAAGTTATTGCATAAATGTAATCTATTTTCATTTAAGGAAATGAAGTGGTCTTCAGTGAAGGTAGCTCAGAGCTGCCTGTAAGATGACGACTACTTACAGTATGTATTTTATTTGTCCCTAGTTCTTCAGTCTTGGAGTAGAAGATGCTGGATTCTGTCTCTCTTCATCCGATTTCTGCCCCGAGACTCTCAGTCATTGTTATAAGTTAATTTCTGTTCAAGACAGAGTGCGCTTTCTCTAGAATGGATGACTGTTACTCATGCGGCTTTGTTCAGACTTGAGTCCTGTACCTGGCTCAGGCTGAGCATGTGTGAGTCTCTGCTATCACGTTCACTGAGTCCAGCTTCTGTTGCCGTGCTGTTTTAACCTGAAAGAGAAAAGAAGGCCTTGTTTAATGACTGTCTTGAAAAGGCGGTGCCTGGTCCACTAGAGAAGTTGGCAGCCCTGAAGGATAAGTCAGTCTTGTGTACATGTAAGGTATGAGAAGACTTGAGCCTGAACTTATTAATAAAGAAGGTGGTGTGCTGCGTAGTGCCTTTGGTGACTCAACCTTCTGCAACACCAGGGGTCTTCTGTTTGCAGCTCTGCGCTCTGCTTTTCCCTTGCAGCTCTGTAACTTTTCACCAAAGCTGCTGGGTCAGTGTTTCCCTCGCTGTCCTCGTGCTGTTGTTCTGGCCTTGCACTTCCACACTGATGCTACTGTTATGTCTGGCTTCCCATGGGAAGTGATTGCCACTGGTAGAAGAGACACTCTTTTTCACCATCCTTTTCTTGCACCATTTTTTGTAGCTTTCAATTTGCATTAGGAAAAAGACAAGTATCTGAGAAGTGTTATTCAATAATATATGCAAAGCTCAACAGCCAGTTATTTTGTAGCACCAGCCTCTGATCAAAGGCTACTCCAATCAGTGCTAATAGCATCGTAAGTGGGGACAGGCAATAGGGAATTTGAACAAATCATGAGGAAATCTGTATAGGAAATCAGCTATAAACATAGGTCTTATCACCCTGAGAGAGTGAACATTGTCTGCACAATATGCTGTTCATTTCAGTTGTTAGAGAGGCCCAGCTAAGAAGCGAAGTTACTGACCAAAATTGGTTCTGTTTTACCTCAAACCAGGACAAGTTTATATAGGAAAAGTAGTATGGTGAACCACCTGATGCACTGGAGAGGAACACCTGGAAGATTATGCTTATTTGACTCTGTCAGTTCTCTTTTTGGCTAGCCACTGGACAGAGTTTTGCCTTTCCCCTTTCCATTTTCTCCTTTTGCTTTTCCAGTTCCTTTTCCCTTTTTCTCTGTTTTTCTCTTTTTATCCCCACCCCTTCTTTTTTTTTTTTCCCCCAAAAGAAACTTTTATTATTGGAATTGATGCATGTCATGAGCTGTAAACTCTGCAAGTAAATCAAGAAGGGATGTAAGGATGCTTACAGACTTGTAATGAGAAGTCTAGGTAAGTGTGCGAATAGATTGGTATGCCTGTTTAAATACAAATTGTCTGATAACTTCTCTCGTTTTACTTTTTGGTCAAACAGAAATCATACATCCTCTGAGTCTTCATTTAGTCAGCCTAAGTGTGCACTTCTGGTTTATTTTCATGTAAGAATATCTCTATTCCTCCAGATATCTTTGTGCCCTTATCTGAATTTATATTTCTTCAGTAAATGTAACCAGTGGTAGTCTGTGACGATGGAAACCTCATTAGCACCTTGTCCAAGGGTGGTAATACTCTATGTCTTTTTTAAAAAGTTTGACTGATGTGTTCTAGGATGTATTCACATCGAACTGGAAGTTTCATTTCCTGTTAATTTTTGTCATGCTCATGATTACATTAAATCACAGAAGCACTCAAGTTGGAAGGGACCTTAGGAGGTCTGTAGTCCAACCTCTTGGTCAAAGCAGATTCAACATAGAGTTCAGGCCATGTTGCTTAGGGATTTGTCCAATTCTGTCTGGAAAACCTCCAAGGAAAGAGATTCTACAACCTCTCTGGACAATCAGACCCAATACTTAATTATCCTCATAGCAATTTTTCTTCTTTATGTTGAGTCATAACCTCCCAGTTTCAATTCATGACTAATGTCTGTTGTTCTTGTGCCAGGCACGTCTGTGAAGAGCCTGGTTCCATCTTGTTGGTAACCTCCTCATAGGCACTGGCAGGCTAATGTTAGGTCCCTGCTAAAGCCATGTCATCTCCAGGCTGAACAAGGTCAGCTGTCTCTCAGCTTCTCCTCATAGGGCAAGTGCTCCAGCCCGTGGCTGTCTTTATGGACTCAGGAGGAGGCATCTTTCAGTTATCGGGAACATGAAAACTAGATGCAGTATTCCAGATGAGGTCTAGTGCTTGGGTAAAGAGGAACCCTAAAACTTCATATTGCTAAATCTACCAAATAGTAAATAGCACAAGATTCTGAAAATCAATGAATAAGGCATTGAGCAGAACTGTACTGTCTTGAGATCATAAAAGTAATACAAGCTATTACATGCTTTTAGGATTTGTTATTGCAGCTTACACAGAAACACAGTTTATTCAATAGTTCTTAGAAAAGTTCTTCAGTCATGTTATTTTGGAGTAGGGAAGCAATGTGACATTGGAATTTTATTTTAAAACACTTCACATGCATTAAAATATCTCCTTTGTAGAAGCATATGAAGAAAATGACATGACAGACATTCTGTATGTCTAGGCTTTTAATTATATGAAACTCTAATTATTCAAGTTTTTGACAGTTATCATTAAGTCCCCAGGGTGCCTAACTATTGAACTGAAATCTTGCTTTGACAAGAGGTGGGTGAACTGCAGGCGTGAATGTAAGATTTCCAAGGAAAAAAGTAGAAACATTAAATTTCAAATGGAAAATAAGCAGCAGGCACACATTAACTGTGTTTGGTGTGTAAAATGCATAAATTATTGGCATTTTCCCTGATTCATAGATAGCTATTCAGTTGTTCGTATATAGCTTAAGATTAGAGGAAAATGCTGACAATATACAATAGATAGAGCTATCACTTTAATCTTTTATGTTTCTTCTTTTCATAGACAATATAACCAACATTGATTAATAAGCCACGCTGTTAATGAAGTGCAATTTTGATATTTCATATTGGAGTTGAAGGTGTTTTATTTGGGATATAAATAGTTACTCTGTATATTCTCTGAAAACATATTATAAATTTAAAGATCAGCAAGTTGAAATGGAAAATAGTAGTCAATAGCTAAAACAGACTATAAAGAGTCTTTGAATGTGGGTTAGGTCTGCCCTGCCGACCTCCATCATCCACACCAGGGATCTAGAGGGAGGTTGCCATAGGATCCTTTTTGGCCTCTGTGTACTCAGTTTTCCTTCCTTAAAAATCAGATTAAGTAGGAAGCAGCAAAGAACTGAAGTTCAATCTCATCAACAGCAACAGAGTGAAGACATGGTCAAGATGCAGCCCTGAGGCAATCAGGGCCACAGAGCTCACAAGCGTGAATAGTTTGGAGGGGAATCCAAACCAAGATAAGAGTCAGAGAAAGGTATTTTCATTTATAAGTGATATATCTAGGCTTAACTTCTGGATGCTCTCTGTAGTAGCAGCCTAGCAATCCATTCTTCCTGCATGTGTACATTCCTTGCTTGAAGGTGGACAATTTGCAGTGAACACAGAGCACTACTGAACATAACGTAACAAAGAAAAGCTGAGTAAAACCTTTTAGAGATACTAGTTCTCCTATTTCGAACATACTAGTCTCTTATGAAGATCTGTGAATGAAGTAAGCATCAAAGAGGGTATTCAACTGCTCTCAATAAATCCAGGTTTCTTATACAAAGTCTCTTGGAAGAATGTGAAGTATCTGTATCTTTTTTATGCTGTCACATACACCTTGTTTCCCACTCTTTTTTTTTTTTTCATCTCCCTGAAAGAAAGAAGTTACAGTCCTGATACGAAAATGTTATTGAATACCATTATTTTTTAATCATTTGGAACACAAGAGTTCAAAGCTTACCTTTGATTGGAAAATGAAGTTATTAAGTGATATTTTTTTTTTTTGTAAGCTTTCATCAGAAACTAGTGCAAAAGATACAGGATTAATGTGATTAATGGGTGCGTAACCCTAGGTTTTTACTGCATTGCAGTGAAATATATATGACTGGAGCAATACCAGCCTATTCATGGGATGAGACATCTTTTAGGACTTCTAGAGCTGATCAACCATTCTTTTTCCTTGTGCTAATACATGTCATTGATACTGTTTCAGATTATGAAGAAAATGCAGATTTGAAAATAATGAGCATCTTCTAAACGATTTGCTGAGGACACTGATATTAACAGTGTTAGGAGCTTGACTGAAAAGGTCAAGGATTTTAATTACCCATGAGGCGACAAATTGACTATAATGAGGTTAGGATGTCGCCTTTGCACGCGATTTTCACCTCTTGCTGGGCTATTTGGATTGGGAGAAACAGATAAGATCACAAGGAGAGCTTGTGAGAGCCCTGTTCAAGGTTCACATCTAGTGAAGACATGCACTGTGGAAGACTGTAGTATCTCTTTCCCAGCCAGGAGCAGAAATGGCAGGGAGCGTAGAAGTTGGGATTGCAGCTAGCAGCAGCAGTTAAGTGCTCATTTAGTCATTAGGACAACCCAGAGAGGCTGATAAAATTTAGACAGACTGTCAAAGCAGTGGAGGAGCTACAAAAGCATATAAAAAATAATTCTTGATGATTCTTCTTTGCCATCTCTTATCAATTACCTTTAAATAATTTTAATAGATTTTGGCATGCACTCTAGGTACATTTTCCCTCTCTCAGAATATCTGCATGCTTCTATCCTGTACATTACTAGTTTTCCTTAGTGATACCTAAATAAAAGTTTGTAGCTTCTTCAGTCTATTCTGATTACATGCAAACAGCGTGCTGGTATGTGTAGGAGATTTTTTGGGGGTGTCTGGCAAATGAAATCCTTTTTCTCTAGGCCACAAAGTAGCAAGAGAGCTGCTTCCACAATTTCCCTGCAGTTTTTATGGAGAGTCTACGTACATTGCATGTGAGAAATGTGGAAGTGCTGATTGACTTTGTAGTGATAAATCAGGTGTCATTTCTGACCCTGTTTCCCATTTACTTATTCTCAGAGTGGTCATCCGTACTCGTGGAGTGAGCTGCTGGGGTGTTTGTCGCCTGTGAAGCCTGTATGCATCATTTCTCCTCACTCCTTTCATTTCTGTGGAGTATTTGTATTGCTGTCTTTGTAAGAAGAGACTGGGCTGGGACAGAGGACAGGAGACACAACTGAGAACGTGTCTTTTTCAGGTGACGTTTGGACCATAACTTAGGTTTTATGCATACAAATGTCACAAAGATCAAGATACACTTTTCTATAAATCCATTATTGTGTTGAGAAAAAAAGATATGTATTCTTTGCAGTGATTTCAATCTAAGCATTTTAGGAGAGAGAATGAAAAGGCATATTTTTCGTATTTTAAGGCCACAGAAATACAATTAAAATGAAGGAAAAGTAAGTTAGATTAAAAAAATACTTTAAATTCTGTTTGCTTACTCTGATGGAGGGCAATTTTTCTTCCATGAAATTGATTAACTATGTGATATGTAAGCTAAAGTATTTCTCTTAAAGTGTCATATGATTGCTTCTTTTGCAGGTCCCTATTGCTGCGGTGTATATACGGTATTACTCTCCTTTTTGCAAAAGAACACTATATAGCTTCCTGCTCCAGATATGTTAAAATCAAGACAATGAAAAGACCAAAATCTGTCATGTATATAGTTATGTTCTAAAATGAATAATAGCTGCATAGATTGCCAAAGCCAGAACGGGGGTCTAATCTATTTATATTGGTTTGTTTATATTTGTTGGGTTTTTTTAAGTCATACATCACAAAGGGATGTGGAGTATGCGCTAGGCACACACAAATCAAAGCAAAGTCAATGACTGTTCATCCTTAAAGCATTTGCTGAACATCAGTGCAATGATCCGTCAGATTTTTATATGCAGGCTATTATTCTCTTATCTACAGACTTTTTCCACTAATGTTGCTGCTTCAGTTACGCAAAGGAATAATTAACTGTACTGATATTAACAGAGCTGATATTACTGACACATATCAAGGTAAATAAAATGAGAGTCTGACTTGCATAAGGTTGAAAATATGTTAGCTAGTGATTCGGTCTAATTATACTGAATTAAATCTAATTGCATATCGTCATCCAGTCCCCAGAATTTTAATAGTAATTGGATTCTCATACTTCAGGTGATTTTTAAAAATCTGAAGCATGTAAATTCTGTGGAACTTTTTCTGTAAAATGGAAGTCTCTGGAAAAATGAAGCACTGTTTAAAGAAAATTACACATTTTGGTCAGCAAGCTTTTGTCAGAAACTATTAATAAAGACATAAGATTAATGTGAATAATCAGTGTATAACTGTAGTTTTTTTACTCATTTTATTGTATATTACAATACTTCATTGTGTAACACAGAATTACAGAAGTTTCCTATTTTGTTATGAAAAGAGGGTACTAATAACAGTATTTCTCTTTTGAAAGATGACTGCTACATCTGAATTCTCTAGGTTTACCCTGGTGTAGAATAGTGTTGGCTGTGGCATCAGTACAACTATAATTGTAGATACAATTTTTGTGCAGAAGATAGCTGAAGAAATAATTGTCCCTGAATCAGGAATTCATATAGTTCTAACCATTTTCCAGCTGGTTAATTGTTTAAAGTCAAAGTAATGCTGTGCATATGGGCAGTGAGCATTGATGTTACATAGCCTATGTTTCATTCTGCATCTGTCTTTAAAAATGTATTGATTAGATGCTAAGAACAGTGCTCCCAGAAGAAATAAAGGGAAGTTTAAGGGAGTGAAAAATACTTTTTTTAATCTGCAATAGATGAGGAAGTTCTTTGGTTTAGTAACTGCAAGGTTACTCAGTGCTGTGGTTCTTATTTCCTAATAATAATAAATTGGAATTCTGTCATTTCACTTTACATTGATTTTTCTTTTGCAATGCATCTGAAAATTAATAGAAGCGTTGCCTATTTTATTGCAGTTCTGTAGGAAAAGGAGAAAAAATAACTTTCATCCTAAGAGTTGCATGTGAGAGCAAAGCCAGTAAAATCGTAATGATTTAAATGGAAGTGAATGTTTCTGGAAAGTAAATGGGGGCTTTGGACTTGGATATAAGGGCTAACACAGGCGACTTGCTTAGTCAAGGTCTATTGGCTGATGACAAGTAGAAAATACTCAGAGCCAACCAATGTCGCTGATGGAGAAGTATCACCTGGGAGCAATAGGAAGTGAGTATGAAATGAAAGAACTCTTCTTCTGAGTCCTGCCTCTAACCTCTCCCTGGAAGCTGCAAGAAGAGGTCACTACAGAACTGTTTTCCATGGCATGGTATCTTGGATCTATTCCAGAGAGTCCCCTTTTTTTTTCTCTCTCTCACTTGATCAAGAGTCATAGCAAGGGTTATGCCAACACCTTATATACCACAGAAGGAAAACATCCCTTTCACATAGCTGTAAGATATATCATGAGTCAGATAAATATTGAAGGAGCTAATGAAGAGAGTGTCAAATTAAAAAAAACCAAACAACCCCAACACATTTTTTTATTTGAATACATGTATTCCCATTGTGCTGGAAATGTATAGGATATACATATATTTATGCCGGGATAGGCAATAGCATCAAATAATAGTGAAATGTGATTGTTTCTTGATTATTTTTTTTTTTGAAGGCCCACTATATTTTGATGCTGAGTTCCAGATTAGAAAGAGTCATCTTTCATGTCCCAATAGAAGTAAACTAGATTTAATAATATAATTGAATTTATTTGCTATTCAGTGCATAACTCCTGGAACGAAAAAGGATCAACAGAAGAGCCCTCCATTCTGTGTAAGGATGTAAAATCTGCCATTTTGTTATAGAATGGGGTGTATTTTTCCTTCTTTTCTTATTACTGACATACAGAAAGTAATTACAGCTTTGTGTATAAGCACTGCAGACAATTTGGAGTCAACTGAATAGCTGAAGTAAAGAAGCCAAAGGAAAGCAGGCACTTTTAACACCTCAGTTTTTGGAATAATGAACTGTGAAGAAACTGTGGCCTCACCTATAAGAGAAAGAGCTAAGCTCTATGTTCCTCTCGGCAATAAGATTAAATGCAATTCCAATTTGCTGTTTCAGTAGCAAAGGAGGACATTTTCTGCATGATTCATGCAGAAAGAATGTTTGTTTCTTTATAATCGTATTCAGATTTCAGTAACCCTCTAATTACTGTGTCCAGTGGGCATAAATACTATTTCGATAAAGCGGAATGCTGTGACTGTGTCTAAGCACGTAGAGTTTTATTCATGATTGCTCATGAAGGCTGGGATTTGTCTTCCTGCACAGAGAAATGTTAGATGCCACCCTAAACTATGAATCTGAATTTAGTTGTGGTGAAATTGCTCTTGATTATAGGACTAATTTCCCTATGTGTACAACTTTATATCCTCTAGATGCTCAGGCCTACATCCCAAGCCATTGCATCTCTCTGTAGGCTCGTCTAGTTGTCTAAGCATTCTTAAGGATGCAAGGTGCTGGCAATATTGCCCAGCAATCCAATTCATTTTCTACTTTTGTTCTTCCGTCTTCTGACTACTGCACCGTATCCTATAGAGAAGGGTTTGGAGTCCAGGAATATTGCAGGGTGCCTGTGTGCATTGTCTCTTCTCAAACCCATTGTAGACTAACTTGTTAAAACAATGATGAGAGGATGCATCTTACCGAGGGAAGACAGCTTGCCACTATATTGGCCTAGTGGCTATGTAGTCATGGGTAATCACAATGGTATTACTTACACACACTAAAGGGCACACACTGAGCCAACATTGATACATTCTGTGCTGGTACAAGATGTTCTTAAACATGATGGTGCATCCTCTTGTGAGTGAGGATGTTTTCTTTCCCTATATTTTTCCCCACAGCTTTTTCCCAGTCTCCATAGCAGCCTGAGTTCCAGTCTGTCTCACAACTTTAAACAGAAAGCTCTCTACCAGCCATAGACAACCAGCATGGACAAGTCATATTTTTTTCCCTCTTCCTGGCCTGAACAATGCAGAATTTGGGATCACAGGCCTCAAGAAGGACAACTTGTTGTGGGAGGAGAAGGAAAAAGAATCATAGAATACGAGGTTGGAAGGGACCTCAAGGATCATCTCTTCCAACCTTTCTTGGCAACAGAAGAGCTTGTGTTTTCCTGAGACAAGTCCTGCCATGCTCAGCATGCAAATCACAGAAACCCTCTGCATAATGAGTGGATTCTTCCAAGTCGTAAGATGTGCAACAGCTACCATTCAGCTCTGCCTGCAACTTCCAATGCTTCTTGTCCAGCTTTCATGAAACTCCAGCTATAGGCCAGGAGAATATCTGCTTGTAGTCAACCTTTGATGACAGGAAGGAGATGACAACCAAAGCAACAGAGGCTTGACAGACTGAAAATAGTGAAGCTTGAGCAGCATCCCACCATTGTTTAGCATATAAGAGATTACTAGCTCACAGCACACAATTTTGGATAAGCCAAGTACAAAACTTGGAGACAGCAGAGAGGCATGAGTACCTTCTCAAGTGTTTTCAGCACTTAGTGCTCCAAGCCTAACTAGAGGTATCAGTGGAGCATGCTTAAGCAGCGTGAGTGTGTGCTCCTAGCATGGACAGTCGGCAGTTTTGGCCAGGTCCCACACATGTTATACATTCAAAACGAGCTTAGGTTTTACTCTTTATTTCTCAAGTCTGTGATTCTCCAGGTCAGTAACTTCCCACATGATTCTGATTCTTTGCCTGCTTATGACCAGGAGAACAGGTCTAAGTAAGGTCTGGTGTGTGTTTAAGATACAGGGGAGTGAGCAGGTGTCTGGAGACAGTACTTGCGATCTTTGGCTATGCGGACTGTGAAATACATCCTGGATAGGGGACCTAGTGAAAAAGATGGTTCAAAGCAACTTAGTAATGCTGTGTCTTTATTTTGTGTGTTTCTAGATTGAGCTGAATAAGTGGATCAAGACAGTCTTGATTCAAGTTCCCCTCCTTCAGACTGGAGAGGACCCTTGAAACTAGCAGTCGTGTGCTTCCTCTATTTATGATCATGCTGCTTCACTTGATGATCTGTCCTAGTCATATCCAGGAGGGAGCTGACATAGCAATGCTAGGAGTGGGACAGCTGTGTTTGGTCTGAAATCAAGCCTGGTGGTCCTGCTGATTAAGAAGTTTTCTTGTTTTGCATTTCTTAAGTAGTTAGGTGTCTACTGTGCTTCAGGCAGGCAGTTCCAGTAGAGGACAAGAATGCTGGGAGAACTGGAGTGTCTAGAGCAGTACTCAAGAGGTCATGGTGGTGCTTCAGTGCAGGGCTTCATTGCTTGCCTTGCACAGTGCAGTTACAAGTCCTTGTTTCCTTCTTGTTCTGCAGCTGGGGAATGGTTGTACGTAAAAGCTCACATCTTCTCCTTCTGTCAGGTACAGGTGGCAAGATAGGTCTTAATTCACCCAGTTCTTGGGGCTGGCAGTTGTGTAGGATATATAGCCTATCACATCTGGCTTTCTGTTCTGCTGAATCAGATTAAGTTACCTGTACATGTATCTAGCCTAGAACTTGGGCTTCTCTGAGGCAATTTTCATGTAAGAGTAAGTTTTGGGGTGATGAGTGGGAAGGGACAGTTCTGACTTCTTCAGGTGTCAGCTTCCATGTTTTTACTGCTTGGGCAGTTTGTCTGGCAAGTATCTAAAAGAGCATGTGTCCTCTAGGCAGAACCTATCTATCTTTGTCCTTGAACTTCATTTCTGTCCAACTGGCAAAATTAGTAGCTGTAGACATAAACTTAATCTAGTTCTTCCTCAGTACCTTAGAGGAGGTCAGTGAGATCCAGAAAACTTGTCTGAGACCTGAGGATTTGTTTGTAGGCGGTGCCTCTGGTATGGGTCTGGGAGAAGGTCCTGAGGCAGGAGAGGTTGTCTGGAGATAATTCTGGTGCTTCACTGAAGTTGCCCCTAGGTACACTATCAGGGTTGGTGGCAGCCTGTGAATGTTTATATAGAGCTTCATGGAAGGGGCAGATGTTGCATGAAGCCCAGGATAGTACTCACAATTTCTGGATACTGAGCTTTTTTTTAAACTTCAAGTTAGAATGTTGCCTTCTCCTAGAGCACCTGATGTTATTCATGGTCCTGACGTATGACCACGAAATTTTGCTGGTAGTGCAGTTATACATCCACATGCAGCCTTCCAAATGTGGTCACATATGGCTCCCAGATCTCCCCATTGCTATATAATCTGTACCATCCTGACTTGTGCCAAGGGATTTCCTTTAGAAATGAAATGGCTGTTTCTCTAATTTTCACCCACAAGCTTTAGTAGAGGCTTTCAAAGGGGAGGGTGAGATAGGATGGCTTGGCAGTGTGGCAACAAACTTTTTTTAGCTTGTTCCTTGAATGTTTTTCCTAGAGAGTTGCCTTTTATATGATACCAACATATTTCTTCCCGAATTGAACATTTGAGGAAGTAGGTGAACACGAGTATTCAGCAAGTGCTACAGAAAGTCTCATACCCATAAAGACATCAGTGGAGAACTTGCTCATAGCAGTGCTGCTTCTCTGCAGCTCTAAGGGGAAGTACACTGCTATCACTTGAAGAGGTCACTTGTCTTTTCTGTTCGGAGTTATGACAATTCATCCTTCCTCCTGTGGCATTTATGGATCCTTTCTGTCAGATGTTATTTAGATTAGATCCACCATCAAATGTAGATATGAAGATAGGTTATGTGAAAAAGGACCTCAGCTCAGCTTTTAGAATTGGCATAGATAAGTGACAGCCCAGAGCTTTCTGGGCTTAGGTCAGGCCTATGCATCTAAATCATTTAAGACTCTTAAAATAAACAGTAATTCATGGTTCTTCTTAGCTGTTTTCACACATTCATAAGGGAAAATTCACCTACAGTTGCTATGAAATTAAAAGTAAGCATACAACTAGATTAAAAAAAAAAAAAGTGGTTCTTTACTTCTTTCGTCAAGTGAGCTTTTAATTTTCTGGATGAATGCTTTTTCAAAAATACAACTTTGTCTTTCAAATTCTTCTTTCAAACTACCTGTGTTAGAAATTAATCTCTTTCTCCCAACTCATTTGTCCTTTCCACTGTGTAGTTTCTTGACTGGATTTTAAAAACACTCATGCTGTAGTCACTCTTCCCCCTAAAGTAGTTTCCACGGTATTTTGTCTTTATATCACAGTTGTACCTTTGATGAGTCCTTGTTGCACTGAGCGGGATTACTTTTTCAGTGTTTGTGGCTTAAATTCTTATAGAGATTCCACTTTTCTCTCCAGGTTCTTCTGTGAGCCATGAAGATTTTGTCTTGGAGTACATAAAGACAGTATTTTCTGTAGAAATGTTTACATACCTGCAATTTTGAATATTGCACCTTTTTCACTTGATATATTTCACAGGGCTGGAAACTGAACTTCTTTCTTTCTAAAATACATGTCATAACCTTTTAAAATGAAATTAATGTAATTGAAAGTGATGGACTCAGTAGTATAGTATAATTAAAACTGTTCAGTGAAGCCACTTTTGCTAAATAAAAATTTTAAGCTACTATTTATTAAAGCATATGGTGTGGTGATTTTGTGAAAAGAATGAAATACATTATTACAATACATGCAATATTATTGAATACAATATATTTGTATGTACATACAGCATGCACAGAACTTAATTGTTAAATTAAATGTACAATTTATTTTTCATTTATTTTCACATTTATTTTAAATGCTGACTAACATAGAGGAAAGGCATCACACACCTAGCACCAGCAAATGGAATGCAGTAAGCAAGTTATAGTCAGTAACTAAATTTCATGTATAAATCCATACTGTCAGTTGATGTGATCAGAAATACACGTGTCTGTTAAATCTAAATCTAGTATTGAAAGTTTGTTCCTTTCAAATTTTGGTTTCATAATTTAGAACTGGGTGCTGCAAAACACACACTAAGGTACTCCAAGTGAAACCACGGACTGATGGTTCTCAAAGTAACCATGAGAGATACTAGACTTCAGTGCTCTTTAGAAGTAGTACTGTACCTGCCTAATTTTAAAGATGCTTACCCTGTTGTTTTTTATCTTTTCCTGTCAGTTTGATTATAGTAGTATTCTTTGAACTTTGAATTATTTTTTTTTAATGTAGAGAGGTTAAATACATTTTCTCTGATAATCTTGGTAGAAAGTTAGGGTTTTAGCTCAAAGCAAAGATTGCACAGATTGAGAATTTTATCTGTGTTTTCAATCAACAAGGACCTTTTGAAGAAAACAATGATGACACATTACCTAGATAGCAAATCTCTTGCATTTATTTTGTGAGTTTCAGTTTTCTTTTATGCCTTTTCTTTGACTTTTAGTGATGAATGTGACTCATACAAGACGAAGGAACCCTTTGACATTCTTCTGTTTCAGCAACAGTGGAAGTGCTGTAGTCAAAGGAAAAAAACATAGATGGGGGAAGGAAAATCACAGAATTTGATGACATCAGTGGGCAGTGTTGAAAAGCGAGGATTTTTAAAAATCAGAATATTGGATTGATGGCTAGGGAGCACATCTAAACAGGACCATCTTTGTAATATTATTGGCAAATACAAATAAGTATATAGGCAGATATCTGAAGAGAAATTACAGGAATATACAGATTCATTCCTATACCATAGATTGACATAGGATGACATAGATAGCAAGGCAAAATATTACCTTTCTCCAAGCTGATTAGAGAAGCTCAGGTTGAAGGTGGTGCTGGAGGAACACCTGGGACACTCAACCAGCTGGATACATATCATCTGGGAGGGTGAATGTGCCAGTAAAGAAAGGAATTATAGAAAGTTTTTAAAGCTTTATCTGAGGAAGAAAAATATCAAAATACATTAATTCTGGGTTAACACTAAAGTTATGTGACCAAAGATGTACATTGGCAAGGTAGTTGCTGAGGCTCTGTAATGAGAGCAGAGAAAATGGTTATGATACGGGGAAATCTGTAAATGTAGAGGGAAAGCTGGCACACAAGATCGGTGGTAATGCTGGCACCTGGGAGAAAGGCATGATGAGCAGCTGGGCAAATTAAGGTGATGAGAGGGAGCACCTGAGTAATAGGATGATGACTTGTATAGAAGAAGGGCTGAGTTGATAGTAGCCAGTTTGGGGGCTGTTTTGAGAGGAGGGGTCTAAAATGAGCATGAAAATGTAAGTTTTGAGAGATAGGCTAATGTTTTTCTTAATTGCTTTTAAAGAATGTTCTGATGGATATTATTGTGGGAATGTCAAACTGTGAATGCTGGAAGAATCTGATTGAAGTGTCAAGGGTGCTTAGCAGGAGAGTTACTTTGCTGTGCGATCGAGTGTATAGAGAACTATTGAACTTGGAGATGTTACCAGTTAAGCTAGCTCTTATCTGAAAAAGACTGCACTTTAGCCTTGTGTATGTTTGAAATATGTGTTACAATATAGGACCTGATCTTGAGCATTTTGTTACGTTGACAGATCAAATTGTTTTGTTTTGGTTTCCCCCCTCCTCTTTTTTTAATCATTATTAACGTAGACATTTCTGAGCTTGATACAACCCTGATATACTAATTAGGTCTTTAATGATGTTGATAGTAATGGGCTTAGGTTTGTTCTATGTTCTGAATATATCCTTCAAGTATTCATTATTAACCTAATCAGATTATTCGTAGCAGTCAGTTTACAAACTATACTTTAAGTGCCAGCAAGATGTAACTGCATTTAAGTATGGGTTTGGGTTGGGTTTTTTTGGTGGGGTGGGTTGGTTGGGTTTTGTGTTGGTGGGTTTATTTTTTTTTTTTTTTGAGACTAAATCAGTTGCTCTTTTGGTGTCGTTAGCCAGTGCATTTCAGATATTGAACTCGTCCTTCCTTTTCCTATGTAACACAGGTGTGCCACCAATTACTTCTCTGTTACTTTTTAGAAGGACTTACAGTGCAATATTTGACCCTCATTTTGCCCTTAATTGACTAAGAGCCTGGCTTTTTTTTCTTCTCTGTGATTATGCTGCACTTTCTTTGGTGAAGAGTAAGGTATGTGCCTAACTTCATGTTTGTGATTAGCTTCATTGATTGTTTTTTGGATGACTTGGGACATAGCTTGCCCTTGTTAGATCAGGTCTTTAAATCTTACAAAGAACGTGCATTGTAAATGTGTTCACAGTGGCATAAATGCTGCTAATGATTCCCAAGAGGCAGATAAAGACCACAATATTGTGAATGGAATAACCTGTAATGAGCACACCGACCCTTTCCAAAAATTAGTCAAGTTTGAATTAGTACTAGGCAATCCCCTTTGAAGGGCTAAAGTAAGTCAACACAACAGGCAGTATGTATAGTATGGAAGAAGATGTGGGAGATACAGGAAAATGGAATATAAACATAAAGAGATTGAGTTTTACTTACTGTGCTGCAAATGATTAGAGCTTTTAAGAGCAATGTAATTAATCTGTGATGTATGGAAAATGGATTTAGTGTGTCTGAACAGGAGAACCAGAGTAAATTCTTCCACTTCAAACTGCTGTGCTGTTCGTGCTTTTGGCACAATTTTAGTCTGTCTATCTACTGTTCTACTATAATCATACCTGTATGATGACCCAGCGTTCAGTCAAGTGATGTGGCAATCCTGGGCAGAGTGGGTTTGATCGTTGGAAGAAGTGGTGTTAAAAAAAGCTTTGGAACTGTTGTAGCTGGTACTCAGTGACTGCTATCATCTTGGAGCATTAGTCATAGCTCTGACTTCTGGAGTACCTGTTGTGGCCGGTGAAAGGACGTCGGAGATCTGTATGAGCTATTGTTTAGTCATATTTGTGCAGATACCCCACTGAATATTCCTAGTGGTATTTTCAGAAGAATTGGAGGTTGGAAGAGGGCTGTGACTACAGCAGGTTATCATGCAAATGACAAGAGACTAGGAGGCATGGGATAAATGAAGAGGATTGAGGATCAGAAAACCACTATGATTTTACAGTCGGTGAACTGGAGAGGAGACAATACTCTAGAAGAAGACATAGTTAAGAAAAACTCCCTAAAAGTGGGCCTAACTATGGCCAGTATTCTGTTGTGCATTAATCTCAAGAGAGCTTTTACGTAGGAAACTTGAAATGGCATTTGAACAATTTTTGATTTCAAAACAAATGGATCGCTATTGAAGATGTGAGAGTGATATAAAAAGGCAATGTGTTGCTGAAGACTAAGGCTACTATTACCCATAACCAATTTTTTTTCTTTTTTCTTTTTTTTTTTTTTAAAGAAACCTGTGTATAACACTCATTTCCCTTGAAGACTTGAGTGTCTCTTCCACTCCCCAAGTTAATTGGGTATTGACTTGATGTATGATAGATCAAGAAATTTGGGATTTCAGATGGTTGACCCAAACCACAAGATGCTTTCCAAAATACTGATAGTAAAATTCAGCTTTTTCAGTATATAGAAAAACAGTTTTAGTGGTAAATGTGTCTGAGCAAGAGGTAGCTTTACTGATGTAAATGCTACTTGCTCAGTGCTGCTTGTGTATTTGAAGGGAAGGGAGCAGGCTGTAGCACAGGTGGAGGAATGGAGCCACACAGTGTCTAGCTTAACCTAGAAAGCAGAAATCTAAATGCTGTTTTCTTCAGGACCAAATTGTCCAAGAATTGTTGGCAGACCAGAAGGAAAATAGTTTTTCTTTTTGGCAGCTCTTAACGTGTCTTTCTAGATGGAAGAGAGAGATCTGTTGGACGTGCACTGGATGTTGATTTCCTTTGCGTGTCCTGTTCTTGCATTCTGCTACTTCTCAGCTTAACTATCCAGACCTGCTTCATTCACCTGACCAAAATTAGGTGACCAACCTTCATGTTACGGGCTGCGCACCAAAATATTCATGTCTAACAAGCACAAGATCTGGGCCAGGGGTACTCTGGGAGTGGTTTGCAGGCAGGAGACGATGCTGATTCTGTTGGGTTCCACCTACCACTTCACTTTAGGATGTGGCTGGTTTGGAGAGGATGTGCAGTTAGACTGCAAGCTCTCTGTCAGCAAACTGTGCTGTTCTGCTTGCTTCTGTAGCTGGAGGATTCTGCTTGTGGCCACAAGGACTTGTGGAAAATACTAGAAGAGGTTTTTTATTTCTTTCCTCCTCACCCCCCAACTTTTTCACAGTAGGAATCTAAGATCTTGAGTAGTGTGAGTGAAGCCTTGGCTTGATGTGACTAAGGTATAGTGTTTATTAATTCAAGTTTCCCAACTTTGTTTTATTTGTCTTAGTATTTCACAGATTAATTTCACATAAGATGTGTTTGCAGGTTGTATTTTATATCTTTTATCAGCACGAATCCTTAATTCCCTTCTCTCTTAAATATTACTGCAGTATTTTTTTTCCTTGTGTCATCAATAAGAGAACTGCAGATCAGTTCTGATATAGTATGTGGATTAGATTTCCAATGTGGGGGGAACCTTGCACCCCCAATAACTTGGTATTTGGAATTGCATATTCTTAGTGTGCAACCTTAAAACAATTCTTATTCTTACTTTTAGGTGCCTTGAGCAAAATAGCATGTGTCGATGCAGCTTTTTGGTTTTATTGCTAGTGTTCTCACACTCTATTAGCCCTATGGAAACAGTTGGGGGGAGAATTTAAAAAAAAATAGCAAGCACGTAAAAGAAGTAGACCGGTGTAAACGCTCATTGGACAATACTTAACTGTCCACCAGAATTGCTATCGTAGTCCCTTCTACATTTTTACAGGCACAAAAAGTAGTCTTTTATCCTGGTAAGCAGTAGGAGGAAAGATAGTTTTTGCCCTTTTATCAGAAGGTGATGAGACAGTATAGAGCTTTGTCCATCAAAGTTATTAATAGCAACAAGTCTTTTGTGGTGTATAGTTTATGTTAATGTGTATTGATAGGGTTCAAGTCTTGCACTCTGGAAATCTGAAGTAGGATGCAGACAGGTGTGCATCCACTAACACACATTAAACACGACAGTTGAGGTGAGGTTGAGAAGAGCATACCTGCTTCAGCCAACATGCATCTCTGGCTGAAATTTAATATCCTCATTTGCAGGAAGAGAAGGGATTTACATGCATCTAAAAATGGCTTTTTTTTGACTCTTGGTGTCATCCTTCAGTAATGAAGACCAGGAGAAAATCTTTTAAGGTCTACTTAGTGCAAGAGACTTCTGACTCGGGAAATCCGTAAACTGTAAATCACTGGACGACTAAACTTGGGAGATGTCAGTGTCCACTTTCTGTGGTTTTGTACACTTCATGTAAGCATCAGATGTTGTGGGAGGGGCCATTCTGGCTGAGATAGACCCACAGCATTTTTCCCTTGTATACAAAATGATTTAGAATGAAGAACTTGAAGAGAAGCTATGAAGTTGTAGATCTGCCTGAAATAAAATTGTGGTGTTGCTTTTACTTTTTTGTCCTGAGTACACAGAGTGGCTGTGTGTATTCAAGACCTACAGTTTGATATAAGGTAAGATGCAGGTGCCTTCTGAACAATATGGTTTTTAGAGTGAGGTAGCGGTCCAGAGGTGATAAAGACAACCGATGTCTTTCAATAGTATGTTTTGTAATAGAATCAGAAAGAGGTTGTTTCTTACTCTAATATCCTAAATGTTAATAGTGGTTATAACTTTTCCACTGGTGAAGTAAGCTCTAGAATTCTATATTGGATTTATTATGGGACTGGCTGATCTGATTTTGAGAAAGCAGAGTTGTAGCTTTAAATACCTCTTTCTCAACTGAGGTTTTTCTGTGGCAGGGAAACAGTAATAGTACATATTTTTCATCAAAGCAGTTGCTGTAGTCTGTAATGCATTTTCTTTGGCAGATGCCCACATTTAATTGTGACTTGTGTGCCTAAGCATAGGTAACAAAAGCCTCTTCATCCTGAGGAAAAGGTGTCTTTCTCACTGACAGTATTAGCAGATATTTCTGACTTGAAAAAAGTATTGTATTATTCAAGTAGAGCCTATCATTTTTCTTTCTGAACTTCTTACCTAATTCTCTTGCTATATGAAGCACATAATGAAAAAAACCCCCACATTTATGGTGAGTTATCAGTATCTGTTACTTTTCCCTTCCACAGTTAGTCATAGGACTAGAAGAAGAGTGAAGACAGAGAGAACTTTTTCCTGGGTCTTGGCACATTGACTTTTTTGTTTGCATGTGAAGATCTTTTATTTTTGTCAAGGTAAGGATAAAACAGCATGAAACATTGAAAGAGGCGAAAGATACCGCTTTGTCTTTATTGTCCAGACCTTCAACCACTTCAATAAATATTTCAGTGTTATGAAACTGAAGCAGTAGAACACTGAAGCATTGCCATAATTTTCAGCACGACTGAATTTTTATTATTGCGTTAATACATGTTTTCCGCTTGCTGGAATAGAAATGTTTGCGGTCTTGCTCTATTTAAACATCAAAAAGGTACATGACACTGTTGGTTCTTTGGTTTGCCTACTGTGTGAGTTGCCTTGCACCTCTTTATTATTATTTTTCTTTTCCCCCTGTGGTCCCACCCACAGCTGATGCTGTCATACTTCCCCTTATTTCTGAATGAAATTTCTGCATTTCTGCACACTATTGTAACTCTTACTGCTTCTTTTCCGTGTCTCTTTATCATAATAATTGACTGTTTTAGCTGAAGGCATATCTTGGGATAAAACTCAGCTTCTTAGATCATCTTCTTTCAGCCTAGCAAATTCTCTCAACCTTTTCCATGTCCTCTTCTGTCTCCTGTTCTGTTTCTCAGCTTCGGGGTTATTTTTTCTTGACTGACTGCAATCGCATCTTTTTACCTGCCTCTAAGAAATTTGGCTTCTTCCTAGTTATACTAAAACAAAAAAAAATGAGGGGTTGGAAATATAGCATGCCAGCTTTATAAGGCTTTGTCAGCTATAATGAGAGAGGTGCATCTTTTTGATCTTTCTCGGCATTAAAAAAAAGGCTTTGTAAGGTGATTCAGCTGAACAATGTTAATGGACTAATGTGATACGTGTACAGCTGCAGCATCTGCAGAGCTATTTCTTAGCCCTGAAAAGTCAAAAGGCTGTGTGCTATTGGCTTCTGTCAACATAGGTTCAAGTATGTGCTTGCTGTATTATTTATGGGGTTTTTTTTGTAGTAGTAGTGTTAGAAATACTATAAATTACTGATAAGGCTTTTCTTTGGTTCACACTGGTAGCTGTTTTATCAGTATTTAGCTGTTTCATCAGTACTAAACCTTACACTAACTTCTGTAACAACTTCAAATTTTTAGCAGAAGCATCAACTAATCTTTCCTTTAGCTTACTCAAATAAAAAAAAAAAGCAAATGTGAACATAAGATCATTGAATGGTTTGGGTTGGAAGGGACCTTCATCTACTCCAACCCTCTGCCTTGGGCAGGAACACCTACCCCTAGACCAGGTTGCTGAAAGCCCCATGCAACCTGAATTTGAACGCTTCCAATGATGGGGCACCCACAACTTCTCTGGGCAACAAACCAACAAACCAACAAAAACCAAAACACCTTCTTACTTATGTCCAGTCTAAACCTACCCTCTTTCAGTTTAAAACTATTGCCCCTTGTCCTGTCACTATAGGTCTTGGTAAAAAGCCTCTCTGATCTTTCTTATAAGCCTCCCTTACATATATTGAAGAGCCGCAATAAGGTCTCTTATTCGTACAAGATAATGTCAACTCCATGAAACCAATTCTTCATTTTACTGGGAAGTCAGGCTATGGACTAGCGCTGAAATAGCTGAATACTCAGTAACTTTCTGTGGGCAAGTAGAAAGGTACTCTTCATTATTATTTTGTTTTCAATTACCTACATCACTTATTTTCTTAAATTTTATGTTTGGCATATTAATCATAAAAATCTTTAGTCACAAATCCTGGATGTTGCCTCTTAGTCTAGCCAAAGATTGAGTTAGACTAGAGATCCCTGAAAAGAAGGCTTATGCCGCACTTGCCTGGCTCTTGTTTTCTGAGCCTGAAATGACCTGAGATTTGGCTTACTCGGAATTTGAGTGGGTTTTGAAAGGAGATGACGTCACTACACTCATTTCTCGGGAGACCTCATCCGCTTTTACGCAGGCTATTTTAGCCACAGGTTTATGGTTAGGGATGTTTATGTTCATGAGAAAAGTAGCTTCTTCCAGCTGTGGGACAATGTTGTTCTATAATTACTAGTTTTAAGCTTGAATTCTATATTGCCAATAAAGCACAGTTGACATTGAACAAAGAACTTCCTCATTGTGAATGTCTGTGCCTTTATTTAAGGTGTCTGTGTCTTTTATTAAATAATTTTAACTATTTAGTGATTAATTGGGTTAGGCATTTTCCACTAGGTAGAGTGTATTTTTTTTTTTTTGCATTTATGCTTGCTTTCAAATTTTGTGTTAGGTTTTACTTTGCTCTAACTCTGTTTAGATGAATCTAACCATGAAGTTAGTACCATGTGTCCTAAAGTCAAGAATAATTTTAGTACTATGCTATTAAAGTTGAAAAATAAAATAAAATTAAATAATATAGTATTATCTTTATGCTAAGCCAAAAAACCCCAAGGTATACTGGAAAATATTTCAGTGTGATGTTTATTTACGAGTCTGTGGTATGGCATGCATAATATCCTCGAATATAATGATGCAGCTTCTGTTGAAACTTGTTGCTAGTTGAATTTGCAATATGGTTGGTGTTGTAAGAAAACAAAAGGAGTTAGGTATCTGCCTGAGGAGTCTGCAGCAGGAAATCTGCAGCTGCATGAGTTGTCGCCGACTGCGGACAGGTTATTGGAACTCTGCCAGTAAAAATAACATAAAATCTATTCCTGTTTGTGCATCTGGATTTACTTGCTACAAGAGTTTGGCAGTAAATCCAAACGTAACACTGTAAGTTTAATTATTTTCTCTTCTGCTTCTTCCTTGTTGGGGGAAAAAAAATCCAGCACTGCTTTCATTAACTTCTCTTTTTCTATAGAAATACAGTTACCAAAATGACTATGCTTGAATGGCAGGTGGCAGTTCATTTGGATACATGTGTAATTTTTAGGGGGGGGGGGGGGGGAGGTGAAAATTATATTTCTATCAGTTTAAAATGTTAAAACCTGAGTTTTCCTAAAAGTGGACTGTTAAATTCTGTGTTGAATATCTTGTAAACTCCTAAACCCCCTTTTCTTTCTGGTGTACTCACAAACCCCGCATCTGTGCTTTTATCTTAATTCCAGTTCATTCAGAATGTACCAATGCATGTGTTGGGAATTACAATTTGTAACTCTGGTTTTGGATTTTGTTTTCTTACTACTGGGAGATTCATCTTGCTGAAAGTTACATCAAAAAGTTGCTTGTCACATTGCTTCCCCAGAAGTATGCCGGAAACCCGGTTCTGTTCTACCTCCCCCAATAATACTGTGTCCCTTCCTGCCTCTGTGCCTTTGCTTATCCATCTGTGCACTCTTCTTTGAGTCCCAAAGGCTTAAGGAATATCCGATTTTGTTTGACATTAGTTTTGTTTACATTAGTCTGACAGCTGATAGTTTGATTTAGAATTGCATCTGCAACCTGAAAATCTTTTTTAAACAATGGCATATTTCCCTTTCAGGTTTAAATTGTACTGGCCTCTGAAAGTTATGCAGCAGTAATTAAAATCATTGCATTATCTAATGTTTGTGATTAACATAGACTGTGATTTATTGAAATCTACCGTAAGTGCTACGTTACCTTACCGTAAAACAGGGATGAAATACTTTTTTTTTCCAAAAAAAAAAAAAAAAAAAAAAACAGCTTTTGCTGTTCTTCTAGCTATTTTAGCAGCAGCAGCGGCAAGAAGAATACAGTCTTATTGAAGCATAAAATGAATTCTGTGATTCTATTTGACTGGTCGAAATCTGCATACCTGTTCACTCCTACAGAATAACAAAAAAACACCAAACCCAAATCTTCTTTCACATCTGAGCACTCTTAAGTTCATATCCTTAACAAACTGAAGGGCACCAACTAGATTTAATATCTCTGTTCACAGATGCAGCATCTTCCATGGGTATTCACGTTGCTGATTATGAAAGAACAGGAAGAAAAAAACTTAATCTTTTAATGCATTTAAACAACGTCTTTGTAGATATACATATTCTATATAATGGCAGGTGTAATGTTCTGCAGTGCTGCTTCTGAAGTGTTTGCCAAAACTATCGAGTTTTAATTCAAACTCTTCATCCAGTCAGGGTTGCTTGTTTAAGTGTGAACAAGATTTGAGTTGTCTTTAGCCTTGTTTTTTTTGTTGTGCTTTTGTTTTCACCTGAATCAAGTGGGATTTTCTTGCATGTGCATAGGTATGGTTTTGTGTCGGTGTTTTGGTTGGTTTGTTTGTTTTTGGGGGGTGTGTGTGGTTTTTTTGGTTGTGTACATTGTGTTCTTCTCCCCC
>NW_009647218.1:3528219-3529223 GCF_000708025.1 Charadrius vociferus | reverse complement strand
CCCAAGTCTTCATGAAACTTGCTGGTTTTAGCTGTGATTTTTCTTGAGGTCTTCAGAATATTAAATTTGCAATTCAAAACTGAATTCTAGCATTGAAACTGAAATGACTGCATGTGAAATCTTTCAAATTAGAGTACTTGCCACAGTTGTAGTCCTAACAAGAAGGGAAACTAAGTCATTCAGTAAGAAGTCCATTATTTTTTGTATGTATGTAACTAGACGCAAAAGTGTATGAATACAGATCTCATTTTCTTAAATGAGGAGACTTACCTGTAGCTTGTTGCTAGATACAATTTTTAAACCTTTTTCTTGGAACTGATATCTGAGCTGATGCTTACATCTGAGATTTACAAATGCGTAAGCTTCCTTGTAATTAACTTGATGTACAAAAATATTTGTATTAAAAATATTTGCAAGTATATGTATATCCATAGTATCTGATGGGGGCAAAACCAACCAGTTGATTTGATGTGTTGGGTCATTTTTTTATTTTCTTTTTGTCAACCCTCAGACACCGAGTGAGAGTTGACAAGAACTTGTTGAGAATGGGAGTTGTGTTGTCTTTTTTCCCTGTCCAGCACAAGACTTGCTTCCCATAACCCTTATGAATGTTGTTAGCTTTTCCCATTACTTTACCTTAGTGCTCTTGCTAAATGACAACGTGCACTTGCAGCAGAGGTCAGAATTTTCTCCAAAGTTCTGCTTTATGAGTTCTGTTCACCAGCCAGGTGCATTAATAAGTCTCTTCTATTGTGGCTGACAAGTTCCTACATGAAGGATGTGCTATAATACTCATTTATAAATCATCAAAGATAATGTTTATTTTTTTCCCCAGTGACATCAGTAAAATCATAGAAAACTAATCGTGCATGAAAAGAATTTTCAGACTTTTACCAGCGATCCTGTTTAACTGTCTGATGCAGAACGTCTGTTTTCTTAGATTGTATTCCACTGATGAAAATGCCAAAGTATTAATCAAACTTCCATGTATCATTTAGTCCCTG
>NW_009647218.1:3506614-3528207 GCF_000708025.1 Charadrius vociferus | reverse complement strand
CTGAACCACACTTTTAACAAATGTCAGTTTTAATCCTAAACTTGTCATGTGAAGACAAGTAAAGCTCTACTGCAAAGAAATCCATTGTCAAAGGACATTGAATGTAAATGTTCTTCAAAGCATCAGCTTTAGTGAAAAGTTTATTTTTTTGTAATACAAGCTTTATAAAATTTCTTACTCATCAAACAATGCAAATAACTGCTTAAGCAATTAAAGACTCTGTGGTAATAGTTCTTTTGACATTGAAAAGCCAAAATTGAAGCCTAATTTATGTAGAAGCTAATATAAAGTAAATTCGTCCAAGCTTTTTTTTTTAATGGTAAGTTTATATACAAAAACTCAGCTTATGTTCTCTGGCCATCCATATGCTTTTCCTGAGGAAAATCTGACTGCAACTTGTTTCCAGTGAACAGAAAAATACTTGGCTGTAATTAAGCAACAAAAACTGAAGGAGTCTTGATGGTAAAAACAATAAAAATCCTTTTGCTGCTAAGCAGATAAACCCTCTTTTCCATCATAGATTTACATCGACAAATTTGACTCATCTCAGCTACTTTTAATGCAGAAATATATTATGTGAGATGTTGTCCAATGTTACCACAACTATGAGAAGATTCCACGTAGAGGTTGCCTTTACTTCCTGCTAAGCTTGCTATCAACTTTTACGTACCTATAGCCTCTCTCCTATGTTGATTCTCTCATTAGTCTGATTTTATCACTTTATAAAATTCTTTTTTAGAGTAAAGGTGTGAGTCGCCACTTATCATGGTGCTTGGTAGCTGTGCGAAGCCCTGTTGTCCCCCTCTGCCTGGTGTGCTGGCACAGATTCCAAGTTCCTTGCAGGAGGAACTCTGTTAGCCACCCCATAAACGCAAGGTGTGGTCTTCTCACCCCGGGCCTCTGTGTGCTACATAATGGAAGTAGCTGACCGCTTTCTCTGGGTGATTATCATGGTTCTTGGCTTGCGTTTTACCTGTTTGTATGTGCTTCTCTTTCTTTGTATGCTTGGGACTCATGACCTACAGTGAAATTGTTGTGAGTTTGTATTTTGCACGCCTTGCTCTTTTTATTTTTCTGGAAAAATTTCTGCCTAGTGGAAGTCAGAATTACCAAAGGTCCAAATATGCCTGTGGATTTGAAGTTCATAGGTCTGTGTTATTTATTTATTTTTTTTTTAAATACTCATTTCTCAGGTTAATATTTTAAGGCCAATAAGTATAGAATTCAGGAACTTTTTTTTTTTCCTTTCCTAAAATGATATGTTGTATCATAAGTGGCTTAGACTTTCTCAAAATCGGGAATATCCATAAGTATAGAAGAGGATGATAATTTAACCGAAAATGAGGTAACACTTGTTCAGCTTTTTGAATGCTCCTGTGTCACTGAAGGTACGCATGAGGAATCAGAAGGTCATGTTTGAGACCTGTGTTCCACAGTCTACATGTATGTACTAGTTCAAGACCATTGAGGCATGGTGTAAGAGCTCTTTTCCATCTCTTGATGTTTCAGAAAGGCTTTGGTAACTTTTAAAGGTCCATTAAATAACAGAGTACTGAATGTCTTACGAAGTGGTTTGAATCTTGCATGGGACATCTAGGTCCTAATTTAATGGAAGTAGCAACAGTGATTCTGGAGAAACCATGGATGGCTTTGGAGCCTGTCTGGAAGAGCTGGAGAGCAGCATATTATGATGATTCACCTGGAGGTTTGTCTGGATTCATCCAAACCAAGTGTCAAAGCAAAGCGTGCAGAGACACATTGTGCTCTAAAAATATGAACTGTTTGCAAATCAGGTTCTGTGCTAATATCTATACATAAACATAGCTAACATGAATTTGGATTTTTCAAGGGTATTTAGCTGTAACTTCACTCTAGCCTTTTTGAAGGCAGTGTTGATAATCCCAAGTGTTATAATCTTTATGATCACATCAACATGTTTAATTGTTACATATTGAGAAATGTTTCAGTGAGGGAGAGGAATGTCCTTTTGTCTTAAAACCAGAAAAACTTTATTGCAATATGTTTAAGTGAAATGAATCCAAGCAATTTTACTGAAAGTAAATTTTTGGTGGTTCCAAATAAATTTTTTTTTTATAATGTCTGAGGACGCTTATACATGAAACTGCTCTTTTAATTTTTTTTTTTTTCCTTCTAACTTAACCAGCATGTACCCTCATGCTTCCTTTAAGAGCTGAGAAGGAAAGCAAAACTGATTTCTTCAGAGGTTAATTCAGAACCCAGATCAGTTGTCTGAGATTCGCTTTGGAGACTTTCTCTTCTAGACAAGGAGTCTCTTCCTGCAGAGCCTGTGTAAGACAGGCAGGCTTCTATAGGGAGGCTAACAATTCTTTTTGTTTCAAGAGATGCATTCTAAGTGTGACATTGCAGAAATGCAAAAGTGCATTTCTGTATGAAGCTTTGATGTTCTGATGGGTTCTAATTACAAAGCTCCCCTGCTGTGAATATTCAGGTGCTGTGCATCTCAGATTAAATTTAAAACATAATAAACTAGTTGTTGTGCTGCCCTTTACTTGAAAAGATAGAGTAAATATGGAATGGGGAAAATGGTGTCACTACCTAAAGTTCAGTAGCTACATGTTAGTTACCACACTGTGCAAAAGGTTCAATAGCAGCTGAAATGTGATTCAGTTTAAGAAAGAAGAAGGGGGTGTAGGTGAGAGAAATTTAAACAAGTGAAAAGACAAATATAAACCAAAGCTGAAATACTGTGGACTACATATTATAGGCTCGAAGGGTTTCAGAAGTGCTCTATTTACTGTCTATTTCTTGTTCTTTTGAATGGATTGATTGTTTCTAGTTTTAGTGCTCTGAACTAGGTTGGGTTAACTGAACCCACAGGAAAAGTCCTATTTTAATGACATCAATTGTAAAAGTTTACATGTTTACTTTCTTCTTTTTGTGTAAGACCACTTGTTAAGAATGTGTGTTGGAGTGGTGTTTTTTTATTCTATGTGTATGCATATGTTGAATAAACAGCCTTCCATCCGTCCCCAGTTTTTAATAATTTTTGTGGGTTAAAATTACACTAAATCTCGTGCATTTTCTTGGACACACAGCAGGCAGAGATGGCTAAGAGTATGCTCTTTGGTTTCAGCAGAGTTGTTTCACATAATGCAAAAGAGGTTTTTGTGTGGTGTGGTTTGTTTTTTTTTTTTTATGATCAGTGAATAAGTTACTGATGATGACTGACAATAAATTACCGATTAATGAAGTCTTGCTTCCCTCGAATATCCCCTGAATTAAGCATAGTTTAGGTCAGCGGCACAGAGCTCGGAGTTCTCATGTAAGTCTCTGTACTCCTGGTGTCATTTTAAATTTGCCCTTGCTCTCCACAGAAGTCTGCTTAAAATTTTTCAAAGGCAAATTTAAGAATGTGATTACAGTCTGATACAAAAGATTTCTAAATGAGGTGTTTGAGTTCTGTCTGAGGCTTCCTTCCCATGAGTCTGGATAACTAGTTTTGGCAGTGCTGGGGAAGAAGGGCAGAATAAAAGAAATCTAGAATTTGAGATTTCCTTCAAAATAATCTGGGATCTATAATGTCTTTTAGTGGCTCATTTTGTCTAGCTTTTTGAGAAAAAGAAAAATGCGTAAGAGACAGATGCTTTCCTTCAGTTGTATTCATGTGGTGGAAGTTCCTCTACACCCTTCTGTGTAGGGAGAGGACTATACCCACTTTCAAACTACCTGCAAGGGCTGTTCTTTGTGTGTCTTGGAGCTGCTTGCAGAATGGCTGAGGCTGGAAATCATCTCTAGAGACTGTACTTCGTGCATTGGGGTTGGATTAGACCATCAGCTAAAGTAGGCTGATCAAGGCCATGTCCACTTGTGTTTTGAGAATCTCCAAGTATGGAGACTACACAGCCACCCTTGGCAACCTGTTCCAGTGAAAAGGTTTTTGTTTGTTTGTTTTTTTCCTTATGTTTAACTGGATTTTTTCAGGTCCCTGGGTTTTTTTTAGGTTTGTGGGTTGGTTTTTTTTTTGTTTTTTTTTTTTTTTTTTCCCATTGCTAGCCACCACATTTCAGTTCATAAGTAGTGTCATCCCTTGTGAACTACTGTGAGGGCATAGAGAAGCATTAACTTCTGATACTTCCATCCCTCGTTTCATCAGGCTTTGTGAAGAATCTGAGAAGTCCATTATGTTTCCGTGGCTCCAGCAGGGTCCGCTGGCAGAACCCTGGGAATGCAGGAGAGAACTTTTCCTCTTTGGAGGTGCCTGTGTACATTGATTAGTGATACAGTCTCAGCTGTAGTTATGTTTCACAATACGTCAAGTGACACACGTCAAATTTGTGCTTCGGTGACTTCCTAACGTTATGATTTGTTTTTCCCTAGCAGAATTTCTTTTTGTTTCCAAAATATTTTTAAACAATTCTGATTAAATCTGGCATAATTAAAAAAAAAAAAAAATCAATCAAAATGTGGACATAATGAATCTAGCCTGTCTCATGTTTTTCTTCTGCTATGAAAGTTTCATGCAGGCCAGTCCCTCATCTGGTGAGGTCCCTGCTGCTGCCTGGTAGAACTTGATGCAGGATGAATCTTGTACCTCACCTCTACGTTGTGAGGGCACAGCTTGATGTGCGTTCCTCTTGGCCCGGCCAAGGGGCTAGCATGGAGGAGGGAGACAGGACAACATAAGCTGCAGTAAAAGTATTTCTGCAGCTGTGTGGTGAACAAATTAAAAAAAAAAAAAAAAACAACTTGCTGGGGTTGAAAAAAATGGTTGTTTTTAGCTAGATCGTATTTTAACTGGCTTCACTGGGAAATGGAGCAGAAGCTTGTGCCGGTTTGTTGTAATTAGCATAGCAGAAGTCCAGCCAGCTGCTTAGCAGCGCATTACTTAATCCTGATGATTGAAGCTTAAGACTAATTTTAATGGAAGGCATCATCTCGTCTTGCTTTTTAGAAATCTTATTTGCTTCATCTCAGTAGTAGATTGACCAAATGGCTGTATGGCTCTTTTGCTTGCTTAAGAGAGCTTCAGAAAGGAGTACTTGTCTTAACAGACAGAAGTGTGAGCCTTCCCACTTGCGGCTACGTTAAGTAGTATGCCCGCAGTATGCATGAGGTATAAAAGTGCTTAATATTGCATACGAGTAATTGGAAAAAGTACAGTGATGTAACTTACTCTTCAAAAGAAATAACGTGAATTTCTTGACTCTTTAATTTCTGCATCCAGCACCGGTAGCCCAGTTGAAATGGGTAGGAATAGGGATCGGTGGCTTTGCAGTTATGCAGCCGATTCTGAGACACAGCGCGATCCAGCCGGTGGGTTCCTGGTGAAAAATGAAGGGAGTGCATTAACCTAATCGCCTTCCTGCACAACACTGCGCGTCTCCTGCCACCCAGTATACATCAACATTTCTGATTTAAAACTAGCTATATGTTATTAGTATGGCTGAGGATTCCATACAGACCGTGTAAGACATTCCTGTTAGCCGCTATGTGCCAAAACCGACTTTGGTGGTGAAGTACAAAGAGTGTGATAGTCCAGAACTCGTTGCTAGAGTAGTTCTTTAATACTGAACCTGCAAGGATATGTACTGCAAAATCATTATAAACTTCAAAAAGTTGTTAAGTAGCTTCCAAATTAAGAATAAGGTGCCTGAACAGCTTATTATAAAACTATTAATCCTGCACTGAGCTCTGTGTAGTGAAGGCATTGCTTTTCTGTAGAACCCCGAAATTCTCACTGAAAGCAGTTATATACCCCAGTATCTCTTGGACTAGACTTTGATACTGCTGCTAGTAAATCTGCACTGTACTTGCATATAAAGGTCACTGGATAGTAGTGTTATTCTGTGTAATGTCCTGGTTTTAGTCTACTTTATTTTATGTTTGTAAACCAAATGTACTAGAAATACAGTAAAAGAGAATATAGCCATTTACTCTTTGAGCTGATGTCTTTTAAGTTGTTAGTGTTTAGAATTCACACCAACATTTCTTCACATGTGATCTTGTTTTTTCCTTTTCCATACACCAGCTCACTTCCTAATCAAATTTTGTAGGTTCGTTTAAGGTTAGAAGGATTGTATTTGGCACTCTGGATTTGGTTTATGTGGGTGAAATTCATTTTAGTAGAAATTCACTGTAACTTGTCTTCCACTCGTTGGAATTATATTCCATTATTATATTATATATATTCCATTATTACATTATATATTCCAATATTATATTATATTCCCATGCTTTTTTAAAAGATCTTGAGTTTGATCTCTTTTTTTTTCCCTCTGATTTTCATTATATACAGTATGAATACTTATGCAAGAGATTTGTATAAAATATCAGTAATTTGGAAGAAGATGGTAAAAAAAACCCAAACCCCAAACACACAAGATTTTTGTGCCCTGTAGAGAAAAAACTTATGTTGGTGGGTTGGTTTATTTGTTTTTATTATTTTAACCTTTCAGATTTGTTTTCATTTGCTTTTTACTAATCTGCTTGTTGGACAACAGAACTTGTACTAATTCTGACAGCTGTTTTAGATGTTTAGTTTTTTTAACACACAAGCTGTTGTGAGGAGAAGGGATTACTGTTCCTTTCTTGTGACACTTGAGGTGAATGGCCTACAGGATTTTGATCTCAAGTACAAGACAACAATTTTGTCGATAAGTAACTGAAAGCTATTTTTAAAGAATATATCCAGCAGAGAATCAACTAGATGTGTTATTAGGGGTGCCAACCTGTCATGTTCAGAATGTAATGAAGTGTAGCATGCTATATTTTTATCCACAAAACGTTTGTGTAATGATTTTTTAAACCCCATTACAAATAGAGGTATTTTGGAAGTTTGGTACAAAATTCTCATGGAAGAGAAAGATCTGGAAGATACCTCCAGGATGTAGTTTTGAAAACCGTGTGCTTATGGATTCATTTCAAAAGTGCTCATGAAAAATTCATCTTGGAGAAGGGGGAAATAGAAGTAGAAATATCTATTTCATCTGAATTCTGTTAATTTGTATTCACTGCATCTTATTTCAGAAAGCCGATTCCCAAAATAATTTTGAAGTATAGGCACAAGATAGAAAAAAGGTAGTCAGTGAATATAGTCTTGGGACAGCACAGTGAGAAATGACAGTTTAAAGGAATGGTATTAACTTGAAATGCTTACTTTTGTTTGAAAATGTGGTACCTATTTATAGTCATGAGAAACATAAGCTTTATGGGGGCCACTGGGCATGAAGACCTACATTCCATCTTGTTCCGTGCTTCTGTAGCAGTTTCAAAGCTGCATCAATCTTTGGAGCACATGAACTACTGCATTCCCTTTGAAGAAAAAAGAGCAGGTTCATTGTTCCCGGGTGAGCAAATGCAAGTCAGTGATGAGCAGCATCACCACCAGTGATGTATCTGAAGGTAGATGCTAATTTGCTGTATATTGTGCTATAGCCTAATATGCAAATTTGTTAACTTGGTTAACGAGTTATCACCCCGTTTAAGTGAAAATTAGGAAATGCAGATAGCCTATACTGAGTTCCAGAGCCACTTGCTGTACTTCAGTATCTTCAAGATCTGACCATCAGGTCAGATCATCAGGTTACTGTTTTCTGTGGGTGGAGGTGGAGTACAAATACATCGTCCAAGGACCATGGTACCCTGCATAAAATTATAAAGTTCTATGCTTTTTTCCTTTGGCTCAGTGCTAACATTAAAAATTATGTGGCACTGCAGTTCATACTGTCTAATGTACACTATGACATTCCTTCAGTAACGGGAAAGAAATGAAGCATGTCAGCTTATCAGTAGAAGTCTGTTTGAATGAGAGTGTCTGTGTGGTGGATATGCATATGATGATGTGGAATTTTTCATGGTACTGAATGTGAGCTTTGACAATATGAGCCTTGTATCATGTTTGCAAGGAGTTGTTAAAACTGAACCTGAACAACAACATTCAGCTACTGAAAGCTTTGCATTTACAGGGAATATATGGAAATAGAGTATCAGGCAGGATGCCAACCAGCACTTCATAAAATATGAGACTACCAGAGCAGTTGAATTTACAAAATTCCGTAACAGAAATCTTTTTATGGGGATCCCAGCAGAATGCTTTCTTATATGGGACTTATTCTCAGTAGGTTTAACAGCAATGAATATTCAGTGCTGATGTTGTCTGTGGTGTTCTTGAAAGGGAAAAATCCTTACCTTCCACATCATGGAATCACAGAGTAGCTGAGGTTGGAAGGGACCTCTGGAGATACCCAGACCACCTCCTCCTTAAGGCTGGGTCAAATGCAGCAGGTTGCCCAAGATGGTGTAGAATCTCCAAGGATGGAGACTCAACAAACTTGCTGGGCAGCCTGTTCATGAGATGTTTGGCCTCGCTAAGAGTGAGAAAGTGCTTTCTAATGTTAAAATGGAATTTTCCATATTTCTGTTCATGCAAATTGCCTCTTATTCTGTCACTAGGCGTCACTGCGAAGAGTCTGGCTCTGTCTTCTTCACTGTTCTTCGCATAGCTGCTCTGCAATCGACCTTCTTTTCCTCTGACCTTGGTTTTCTTTCTGTTTTTCACTTTTCTTTCCCCCTTCTCACGCTGTCTGGTGTTTTCTGCCCTTAAGTATATTTTCACAGAGGCTCCAGAAACTTTGGTGAGGAGCTAAGTTTTGGCCTGCGATGTGGCTGTTGCAGGGCTGGCTGGACCAGCTCTGACTGGCGCATGACAGCCCTTTACCTTGTCCCACAGAGTCCACCCCTGCAGTCCCCCATCTCTCCCAAACCTTGCCACATATATTCAGTAGACCCATTTTCTCTAGCCTGTTGAAGTCCCCCTGCATCGCAACGCAACCATCTGCTCTGTCAACCTCTCTTCTCAATTTTGAATAATCTGTTGGGTTGCTGAGGGCATTCTGTGTACCATCAGCTAGGTCCTTAATGAAAAGCAGTACTGGCACCAGTATTGACCCCCCAGCGCTCCATTAAAGTGACTGGCCTCCAGCTGGACTTTAGATTGCAGATCACAACCCTTTAAGCCTCTCTCAGCCAGTTCTCTGCCACCCTGCTGTCTACTTACCTATCTGTATTTCACAATTTGTCTGTGAGGATGTTATGGGAGACAGTGCTGAAAGCCTTGCTAAAGTCAAGATAAGCAACATCCACTGCTCTTCCCTCATCTGTGTTGCTGGTCATTCCATTGTAGAAGGCGATAGGCCCAATAGGGCTGTCCAAGCAGGATTCTCTTTCCTATGTGTATGCTGACTATTTCCCATCACCTTCCTGTCCTTCGCATATTTGGAAATTGTTTCCAGGATTATTCGCTTCATCACCTTCCTAGAAACTGAAGCGAGGCTGACAGGCCTGCAGTTCTCTGTATTCTCCTTCTTGTCCTTCCTGAAGACAGGAGTAACGTTTGCTTTCTTACAGTCTTTGTGAACCTCCCGTGATGGTCACCTTTCAAAGGTAATCTGAGAGCGGCCTTGCAGTGATACTGGCCAGCTCCCTCAGCACTCATGGGAGCATCCATCCCATCAGGTCACATGGACTTCTGCATGTCTAGCTTGTTTAAGTCGTACCTAGCTTGATTCTTCTCCAAGGGGAGGTGTTCCTTGTTCCAGAAAAAGCACGGAAGAGTTGCGAAGCAGCTTCTTTCTACAGAGTTTCAGCAAAGCTGGTGTCCATAACCCAGTGGTTTAGGATGGGCGGGACCGTTGTATTAATGGAGTGTGGAGTGTCAGTATTTGCACTGATGGGAGCATGCCAAGCATATCTACTGATATCTCAGATTACTTGCAATTATTTTTAATGGGGGAAAAAAGTGGAAATCTGTTCACGTGAGGTAAAAGCTTAGCGATTTGAGTTTGCAGTCTGAACTGACTGCATGTTCTCTGGCCATACTAGCCTCAAATAGCCACTTAGATAGGAGGGTCTATGTGAAGTGAAATTAGACAAAATGGTAGTTTTAGTTAGGGTTTAGTTACTATAAAAGTATTTTCCTTAGAATATTGTCAAATCCTAATGTCCAGATGTTTCTGTTATGTTTAAATCTGTACTGAAAAATTGGTCGAGTAAAGTCCACAGTTAAGCATTAATATCCATTACTCTGTAACATATCACATAGTCACAGCTGAGGGTGGATACTCAATAAATGGATGTTGGATTTACCGGAAAATGTTTTTCAGTATCTGTGTAGCTGCTAAGATAATAATGAGCTCTCTGAAATTAAATAATAATCTTAGAACTTGGCTAGCCTGAATTGTGCATTTGTTGTGCTTATCTTGACAAATCTTGGAGCTACATAGGAAAGTAACTTGCCTCCCTCAATCAAGGTAATGGTGTGCCCAAATAGAGGTTTTGGATTAGATTAATGGTGGAGGCTGTACAGTTTAATAGCGGTTCCGTCTGATATTTAATGCATGGCACACGCAAGAGAAAATAATTAGGGTTTTCATGAAGTATCATGAATTTTGGTTTTACAGGTGCTGTCTGCTGGAGTATTGGATGTGTCCAAATATCGTGCCTGTTTGAGCAAGCTCCTTTAGTGGGCATAAAAGGAGAAGTTACTTATCTATATCTGTGGTTTCCCTTTCTTGAACGATAATGATGCTAAACTTAAATGATTATACTTGGTTAAAATGTAATTTACTATCTGAAATTTGGCTGAGCTCAGCTTGAAACTAAATGTGCAGTTGGTCGTTTAAAAAAAGTGTCAAAAGCTGCTAAAATATTCAGCACTAAGAATATCTTTGACTACTTAGATGCTTCAGGAGCAGTGGCTGAATAGGATAGTCACAGTTGTTTTAATGCACTACAGCCTTCTTCTCTCTCCCATTATGCTGTTTATATCATGCTTGAATGAAAATATAGTTTAGGTCCCTGAAAGCCTCTTCTCTGCAGCTTTAAACTTTCAGCAGATGGGAATATTAGAGGAACACTTTTCCCTCTGCTTCTGCATTGAAGTGAGACTGCCACAAGACTCTGAAAGGATTCAGCCAAATTGCAGAACCGTCCTTGCCGTGCTCTCGAGCAGCCTACGCTATTAGTAACTGTCTTGGTGGTGTCAGAGATGTCATTAGCTAGTAGTGGGAGATCCATTCAACTATGCTAATTATTTCAAGAAGTTCTATTCTGAATTATGTAAACACTGGAGATGAAGGCAGTAGTAGATATTCCAGAAAGGCTTTTGAATGCAGATCTGTTTCTGCACATTCATGTTTCAGTGCTGACCGCAAATGTCTACAGTAAGAGTGAAAGTATGAATTGGCCACCGCTTAGCCATAGAGGTATAATTCAGCTATTTCTTCCTCAAGTCTTTCAAACTCTAGTTCATGTAATTCTCTGATCTTAGTGGAAATAGAAAGGACCAGTTAATCCTTTACTTGCTGATGTTGTAATGTGATTATAGATGGGCTGTAATGCAAATTTGTATCTAAGTCTGGACTGCCCTGAAGCTTGAGGATTTTTAGCTTTAGTCTTGTTTTCAAGACATCAGCTTTTGGTCATCAGCTCTTTTACAGTAAAAGATTTACAGCAAAAAATGTATGTGAAAGAAAGAACCTTTAATTTGAGAAGATTCCAAATGTTCTCCTGTTCAAGTGGGGTTGACATAACTACAATCTCTTAAAAATAGTATGTTGTTAATGTGTAGTCAAAGGGTTTTTTTTTTTTTCTTTATTTTATTCAGATTCTCCTCACTTCTGGAAGAACCTCAAAATCTGAACAACTTCTGCCACAGTTTGGCTTTACACTGTCAACAAATTACCATTCCATCAGGAGCAATGAGCTCCACAACACCAGGTCAGTTTGTTTATTTTTATATCTCACTCCTGCACAACACTGTCCTCTGTTAGGATGTACAGAATTCTTTGTGTTGGTGCAATGGATTTGGCAGTGACTGATATGCCAGCTGCACTTCATAAGATACGACTGTCTTATAAAACAGGATAAAGGCTATACAGGCAAAAAAAAAAGCTATTTTGGGGATACCTTATCCTAGCTGTATTATAAAGCTCATAACCATACAGTGCTTTCTAAAACACTTTTGTAGAGTTTCTTAATAAACTCTGTCATGACTGGACATGAATAGGCACCTTAAAAGATTTCAATTCTTAATATTTGTATTTAGTCATTAAATTATTATCTGCCTTTGCACAATTGCTTTGTTTAAAGAAAGTGGAAATGGTATTCTGTTTTTCTTTTTAGTTCTAAAGTCATATTTGCCCACATTGGGCAGTCTCTGTAGGGTTTCCTCCTTCAAGGATGTGTAATTAACAATGGCCTCTGAACCTGCTTTATCTGATACCTGCAAAATGAGTTACCTGATAGGGAATTATTAGTAGCTGTACCCAGTATTCAAATTTCCAAAGAAACAGAATGCTGCATATGGAACATGCCTTGACTTCAGCTCTTTTGAGGAGTGAGTCCCCAATTCAAATCTGTGCAATGTCCCATATGGTTCGCGCTTGGTTCACCCACACTTGAAGTATCTATTTCTAGTACTGTTGGTAAAATAACCCTTTACAGGTGGCTTATTTTATGACTCCTTTGGTTTTGTGCAAACAGCCTATAAAAGCATCAGGGAAAACACTGTAATAGTGAGCTGTATTTATCTGCTAGATGTCCCATGTCATATAAATGTAATTCAGTGAGAGTTTTTGGACAAATGTTGATTGTAGCATTGAAAACTGGCAAGAACTGCTTTTTACATTAAATGGAGTCAAGCATAGCTGGGTTTCATACTCGGCCTCTTTTTCTTACAGTAAAATTTAGTGCATGCAGCTAATTATCCATACAAAGCATGATGGGGCATTCAGCAGAAAGGCATGTCTCTGTTTTATCTGTATCCCAGTGGTGACTGATATGAAATAATCTTGTACTTTCCTAAACACGCAGTTAAAATTCCAAGTTACTCCAGTTGATTTGGTATCTTTCTAGTATTTCTTATCTTGCATTAGATGTAGTCTGCAGAAATAGCCAAAAATGAAATTGGCTCTCACAAAAAGAAAGTAAATTTTCCAATACTCTTATTGCTATGAAGATACATATTGTAAATATACATTCATGTTTGCTGTCTTTCCAAATCCAATAAAGGAGAAAAATTCAATATAATCAGATTACCTATAAAGGTATTTAGATGCTTTGCTTTCAGTAGGAGTTAGGTGCCTAAATATCTTTAACAAGGGGGGACACTAAGGACTAGATTTAGACTTTGCCTGTGAAAACTCTGAGCTGCTTCACCAACCATGTCAGAACACCTCTGTGGAACATGCAGAGTTGCAGTATTCAAGGGCAACATCACCTATGGGATGCTCATTTTTCTTTCCCCCAGTGAAAGGGAAATGAGGCAGGATTTATTTGGACTTCAGTCTTGCATCCTGCTTGAAGTAAATGCTGTGGACTAAAAGAGGATGAGTGTCTCCTTGTAGCATCTCTTTGGTCCCCCGATCAAGGGAGTCTGAGGTGTGTTTTGTGTAGTGTTCTCTTACATTTTGGCAGTCACTAAAATTTCTGCTTTTAGTGGAGACACGGTAATAGACTGGTAGGGAATAGAGTGGTAGGAATGGCCTCCGATTTCTGTCAGCAGTTAACACTTCATTATTAGAATTTTTTTTAGAAGATAAAAATGGCTGAATTTTCTTATTGCATCCATAGTAACTAAGTTCCCCCTTCCCAGTCCTTCTCAAAAATGCGTATGTATTCATATGTAACCAATATATTTTTGTCCCATTGCAATTTTTATTGTTTCTTTTTCTCTTGGAGTTTGTTTCTATGAAGGTGAACTTTGAGATGAAGAGATATAACGGCAGTTCCATCCAGCTTCTAACTTGAGGTTAGAAAGATACACTGACGTGCTTGTTTCACTTCTAAGACACTGCAATAGTTGAGGAAGTATCTCTAGTATTCCAAAAGAAAAATTAATTGGATTGGCACTGACATGAGCAGCTTGTTCCTGTGGTGGTTAGCCTGTGGAAGGCAGCTCTTGCATTTATAGCACCTAGTTTAAACGGCATAAGCTTGCTGGAGATGTGTCTAATAGTGTTAGAGTGGGGGGTTTTGTACTCTTGCTTTTTACTCTTGGGAATCCTGTTCTTCTTCAGGGAGTAGGTCGCTATATTCAGTTACTTAGCACAGTTTAAAATAATTTCTAAGCAGGAAACTTTAAACGTTCCCATTTAATACAGACAGTATTCAAAACCACTGTTTTTCTATTGTTTGCTACCAGGATGCTACCTCATTTGAATACCAGTCTGTATGTCTTGTACATAAGATCTGTGAAAACTTCCAGAATGTGTTGTAAATTTCAATATTTTAGGTCATGGTTGTAGGTTACAACAGAATGGGAGTTGTATTTTTTCGTTTTACAAGTTATCTAACCCACGTATATATAGCTTGTGTACGTACATTCATATGTGCTGTTTACATATAAGATAAGTATACTTTAAAAAAAAAAAAAGAGAAGAAAAAAAGCAGGAGGCAAACTGGTAAAGCAGTACTACTCTGTAAATGAATGGTATGGGCCAGCCCACTTCATGGATGGCTTGTTCTGTCAATGAAAAAATTCTGAAATGCTGTAGGAAGCTTCAAGTGTTGTGTGTTGTGCTAAACTTCTCTGTATTTTTACATGTGATATGCTAAGTGGAGGAAATACCTATTTCTTTAGAGTTGCTTTCTCTTCATACCTAAGTTGTCAGAGAGTGCATTGAAAGACCCAATGTGGAACAAGCAAGAACTACGCATGTTTTATTCAAATATTATCTGAGGAACTTCTTGCAATAGGGTTTGTTCACAGCACCTATGCACATAACTATTTCCTTACATGATGCAATGAACAAGTCTCCGGTGTAGCAACGTCTACTTGCAACAACACTGTAACCTATTAAATTGATCTCAGCTCTTGGAACCCTAAGGGAGCACGCTGCTGCTAATCTGTAGAGCTATAAAGTAAATGCTGTATCCCAACAGGGGAAGGTGCTGATGTTTGCTTGTTTGCTTTGCTTGTTATAAACTGTAAGATCATTAAGGAAATGTTTACATCCTGTTGCCATTGCATGATCTGAACTGATCTGTGTGCATAAAAAGCATTGGACAGAAAAAATATTTATTTGCCCTTATAGGGAATAGTTAATCTATTGTTTTGAGAGAGACTCCCCCCCCCTTTTTTTTTTTTAAATACAAAATAATACCTAGGGGTGAATTAATGCTCACAGATGTATTTTGGAGTTATTTGGCTCTGTCTAATACTTTGAAATATGTCTTCTTTTAACATGGTGATGTGGTTGGGGATTGTCTGTTGTGTGCCTACCAACTCAGTTTCCAAGGATTCCAACCCTTGCAAAGGCTGTTACTCTTCTGAATAGGAGGTCACTTCATTGAAAGCATATGTTGATTTAATACAGTAATTCTTACCCAGATTTTTTCAAAGAAAAATAGCATCTATGGGGAAGGGTGGAATATAAATATTTCTGTAAAGATAAAGAACTTGGAGGCATGGTGACCCTAGGTTTTCAGTTTGTACCCTGAGAAGGGCAGTAAGTCCAGACATGTCATCTCTTCTCCCCTTTCCCTCTCCTGTCACACAGATCTTTCAGATTTTGTGCTTTGCTTTTCACCTTGAAGTTAGAAGTAACGTTAAGTTAAATTAAGGAAGTTAAATTAAATAAATTCTATTAAAAACCCAAACCAAAACACTAAAACCCCTAAAGTTGTTCATGGAATCACTGGGGTAGAATAATTTCTGTTAGAGAAGATAGGCAAGTAATATTAATAGATGATACTAATAGATCACAGAATCACACAATTTTCAGAGTTGGAAGGGACCTCTAGAGATCATCTAGTCCAACTCCCCTGCCAAAGCAGGATTGCCTGGAGCACATGAAATGAAGAAGATGATGAAGAAGGTGATGAAGAAAGGAAGATACCTGGAACTTTAAACTGTCCAGCCAGTTTCTGGATGCTACAAACTATTGCTAAATGGTCATCACAGTCCCCCAGTGTTAAAACACACATGCAGTTTATCCAGTTTCTTCCTTTTACTGTTGCAAACAGGTGAAGTGCTGCTGTGGAAAGCTGGTCATTGATTAGAGTGAGAGAGCTCTTCAGTGTCCTGGGGATCATGCTGGTTTTCAAAAGCATAACAACGTGTGCTTGCTGCTGAGAACAAGTTCAGAATGCATACAGTTTGCTTACTTGCACCTAGGTGAAATTGGTTCTTTCACATATCTGTAATTACTGAATTAAAATCACAGTCTGATACATAATATTTTAGAAATCCCTGTTCAAACTTCTTTCTGCTCTTCAAAAACATTGCTTATTTTTCCAGGTCTTAAGTATCTTGTAAGAGTTGCCTGTTGCTGTAGTCAATTGGAAAGTGATTTTTCTTTTCTTAATGAACTGAGTGGGAAGAGAGAGAAGCTGTGTGCCGAATCCTGCCAGTTTCTACTTTTGGATCACTTTTCTGTCATTTTGATTCTGAATTTCTTTAATAGGCGTTTGTTTGTTCCTCTTGAGGAATAGCTTGTTCTTCCCCTCTGCAAAGCTGACTCCCCCTGTTTTCTTGTTCTGCTTTGCTCTGCTTTTTCACAAATCATTTTCCTCATATTAGTAAAGACTAAGTATAGAAAATGCTACAAAATGGTATTTCCACTACTGTTTTAAAATTAAAATGCAGTGAAAAGTTATGTTGCAGTCCACTAACCATCTCTGCACCAGCAGTAGATGCCATGAACAGATGACTATTTTGATGAATGATTGTGCATGTAGCTACTCTTAAATATATTTTGTCAGTCTTTTTATAAAAAGATTTAAGAGAACTTCGAGTTGAAAACGAAGTAGTAAATGAAATACCATAAGGCTAAAATCTCTGCTTCATACAGAAATGGGTGTGTTTCAGCAGCTGGACACAGTACTCCAGGTGGGGTCTTAACAGAGCGGAGTAGAGGGCTGGAATACCTCCCTCGACCTGCTGGCCATGCTTCTTTTGATGCAGCCAAGGATACAGTTGGCTTTCTGGGCTGCGAGCACACACTGCCTGCTCATGTCCAGCTTTTCATTCACCAGTACCCCCAAGTCCTTCTTGTCAGGGCTGCTCTCAATCCCTTCATCCCTTAGTCTGTATTGACATGGGGGATTGCCCCGAACCAGGTGCAGGACCCCACACTTGGCCTTGTTGAACCTCATGAGGTTCACACAGGCCCACTTCTCGAGCCTGTCCAGGTCCCTCTGGATGGCATCCCGTTCCACAGGTTTGTCAACTGCACCACTCAGCTTGGTGTCATCCGCAAACTTGCTGAGCGTGCACTCAGTCCCACTGTCTGTGTCACCGATGAAGACATTGAACAGCACTGGTCCCAACATGGGCCCCTGAGGGACAGATTTTATCACCAGTCTCCATCTGGACATTGATCTGTTGACCACTACCCTCTGGATGCGACCATCCAACCAGTTAACTCCTCATCCACCAAACAATCCACCCATGAAATCCATAGCTCTCCAATTGAGGGAGAAGGATGTTGGGGGGACTGTGTCAAAGGCCTTACAGAAGTCTAGGCAGATGACACCTGTAACTCTTCTCATGTCCACTGATGTAGTCACTCCATCATAGAAGGCCACTAGGTTGGTCAGGCAGGACTTGCTCTTGGTGAAGCCATGCCAGATGTCTCGAATCACCTCCCTGTCCTCCATGTGCCTTTGCACAGCTTCAAGGAGGATCTGTTCCATGATCTTCCCAGGCACAGGGGTGAGGCTGCCAGGTCGGTAGCTCCCAGGGTTCTCCTTTCTCCCTTTTTTAAAAATAGGTGCAATCTTCCTGTTTTCCAGTCTCTGCTAAGAACTATCTATTAATAGTTATCTATTGATAGATATGTTATCTATATCTATCTATTTATGTGTAACAGAGTACTGCAGGTCTTTGATATCAAAAAGGAAAAAATAAAATCTGTAAGCTTAGTCTTAATGAAATATGTAAAAGAAGCATTCTTCCCCCACTGCACCCCCTGCTTTTTTTTTTAACTTTCAATGCAAAACATGACTTGGATGTGCAGCTCAGATTTTGACCTCTTGATACTCCTTACAGAAGTCGAAAATAGCCTCTGTCTGATACAAATCTTAGTTGCCCTTATGAAATGTAAAAGAAGTTGCTGTTTATAGAGTCTCTTTCTGGCTCTCTATATATGTCTCATAGTAGTTTAAGCCTGATGTCTTTAGGTGTTTCTAGGTAAAATCCCAATAATTCACAAGCATGAATGAAAAATTTGGATCCAAGATGTGTTCGGGCACTGGGGATTTAATATAGAAGACAACCAAATAATGAACAAAATGCTCTGTATATGCATTAGATAAGAAAACAACACCTTGTTTACTTGCTAGTCATTAAAGTTTGTAAATATATTCATCTACTTTCTGTGTCGTTCCTCCCCCCTCCCCCCCATTTACATCATTTACCATTAAAATTGATAATCAAGCATTAAAGTGTCACGGTTCTGCTGCCCTTTGTGCATTTACACTTGTGCATGTTCATGGAGGTCTATCATTTTGTGTGCTAACTCTTCAAGTTTCAAGTAAATAAATAAGGACAACACAAGTCACCCAGCCAGTGTGTTGTGGGATTAGTTACTACTTTTTGCAGATTCAGGTTAACTAAAGAAATCGACTCCGGAGAATGTTTTTTGATATAACTTTGTGGTGCTTTAACATGATGTATTCATACAAACTTTAACCCTATCTGTACACAAAAAAATCCTATCTCTTCAAACAGATACTGTGCTTGAAAATTACTTTTGTATTGCTTTTTCCTTTCAGGAATCACTTGTTAATATTGGCCACCAGATGTTTTCAGCTGGGAGTTTGTCTTTCAAAATAACTGTTTTGTTGGACTGTGTAGCCAAAATACAGGTCTTGCTTTTTGAGTAGTGCTTTAGCAGTTAAATTAGCTCTCTGGGAATAAATCTTGAAAGGTATTTTTCTTTCAATATGATTTATAAGGCTTGTAAAGATTCTTCAGAATGGCATTTTTTTTTTTTTTTAATTAGAGGTGCAACTTTTTCTCATTTTAAGTATATAATTATCCTCAGTGTTCACTTAAACACTTACCACATGCACCTCTGGAAATAGCAATCAAATTTATTGTCCACTGACAAAACACAGTATTTCACTATCTTTTTAGAGTTACCAGAATTTTTACTCTGATTAGTTCATTAAGCCAAGATGGTACAGCTACACTTTTACTGTAGTCTAGTGAACAAGCACAGCTAAATTTAGTTTAAATCCATGTGGCAATATAAATTGAATAAATTAACCACACAGTCCTGCTTAACACCTTCAGGATCGTTACTTTAAGTGACATTTGGCTCCCCGGCTAGAGTGCTCTGTTATATCCTGAAAAAAACCAAACAGTTTACTAACAGAAAAAACCTGCTCTGAGCAGCTCTCTTCCTATGAGAGAACTGGCCTTTCAATGCAGAATTATTCTGTAAACCACTTTTCATGCCTTAATTTTTCCTGTATGCTAATGGCTGTATCTTCAGCGTATGTAAACTGAGACTGTGCTGAATTTTGCTAGGTATCAGGATGTAACTGATTCCGGGTAAGCATCTGGTTGTGCATGACAAATTGTACAAAAGGACCATTCCAGGTTGAAAGAATCATCCTCAAATTATTACCATTTATTTCCAGTGGTACTTTTTTCAATGGAATTAGCCCATGTTGCTGTTCAGTGTGCAGAAAGGTGTGAACGGGGGCAACAAATGCTTCTCCGTTAGCTGTTGGGGAAGTTAGGGTTTTGATTTTGCATCTCAGACTAACAGAAAAATAAGTTGTGCTCTACCAATACTCAGCTATTAAGCATCAGGTGTTTATTAACACCTTATTAAATATCCAGTGTAAAGCTAAACATACAGAAATGGATAACTTGCATACAAGAATATTAATGTAATTGGCTAAACAGATTTTTAAATCTTCTAAAACAGATTTCAGAATGCTATAAAATAAAGCTAATGCCATATTTTATGTTTTAAGAAAATATGCTTTCAATAGGTAAATAGATATATATTTATATTTTGAGCAACCTTTGGAAAGGCAAATCAGAAGATTGCATTCTATAGAGAGTGAAAATATGGTGGTAAAACCCATGTCAGCTATCATGGTTTGAAGAAAAAAAAGTTTTTGAACAAGTTGTTAATGGTTTTGGTGATAGAAATCTTGCTCAATAAAGATAATTGTTGAGGAATATAATTAGGCTTCTGTGGTATGTGACAATCTGTTAAAAATAACACTATCCAAAATTATTACAGCATTAAATGAAATAAAAACTGGTGAACAGATCTCGGAAAGCATTGTGCATGGGGAAAATTGTTATCCCCTGAAGGTTTTCCTAGTAGATTTCTGTAGGAATTTATTATTAGTTTAACATTAGTCACTATTTTTATCAGTTTTCTAGAGGAAAAGAAATATTAATTCTGGTAAAGCTAAGATCAGTTATACTGGAATAAATTTGGTTATATAAGGTTATATAATCCCACTTGATAAAGTCAATTATTTTGAAAAATATGCATTTTAATCAAATAAAAGTAACAAAATATGTAGCATTTAAAAAGAGAAGAATCATAGACTATTGATTAGAAGAGACCTCTAGAGGTCCTGTAGGGCTATTGCCAACACCAGATCAGGTTAAGCATTGTGGTCTATAGATGCGCCTGGAAAACCTCGAGGGCTGGAGACTTGCGGTTTCCCTGGGCATCTTGCTCGAGTACCACACTGTCTTCCTGGTGAGAAGCCCGAGTCTCCCAAGTTAGAATTTGTGACAGCTGAGCCCTTTGCTGTCATCTAACAGCACTGAGGAAAAATGTGCCTGCATGATCTTTATAGCTCCCCTCCAAGTCGTTGCAGGTGGCTCTTAAACCAATGCCTTAGTCGTCTTCTCACTCACTCAATTCTCCTTCCTCAGCTTCCCTGTGTAGGTCGTGCGCTCTGGGTCCCTGACTTGATAGTCCTCTCTTGATAGCTCTCCACTATCAGTTTTTCACTGTCTCTCTGTACACAGGAATGCTTGTGAAGTCATGATAAACACCCCGAGTCACAAAAAGGGAAGGTAGTACCCTGTGGTAGCTAATAAAGCGCACGGGCTTTGTTATGGCATGGGAGCTGAACACTGCAAATAACGCTTCTGCTTTGGTGGCCAGATCCAGCGTTGGGGATGGAGTAGAGAGAAGTTTTGGATTAATCAGGAATGACTATGACTTAGTTTCCTTTTCAACACAGAAAACAGACCTGATTCGGTCCTTTTCCTTCAGCCTCTATTTAGACTAAGTGAAGAAAGCTGTTCTTCGGGTACTGGTTCTAATTCTGATAGTGACACTTCAGAAGGGGCTTTGAAGAAGAGTTTACAGAAATAATCCAGGGTCTGGATAATATACCTTACTGAAAAAAGCTTCAGGAATTCAGTCTGTTTTCTTTTGCTGAAGGTTAAGAGGCAATGTGATTGATGATTCTTTTTATATATACTTGAGTGCCAATGTACAAAACATTTCTGGTATATAAAATGCTTACTTCTAACAGGAAGATTTAATGAGATCTTGTGGCTGGAAGTTGAAGCTAGACAAAATCAAATTAGAAATAGGGCTCCCCCCCCGCCCCCCCCC
>NW_009647218.1:3504030-3506602 GCF_000708025.1 Charadrius vociferus | reverse complement strand
CCCCCCCAGTGTTGGTAATTAACCATTGGAATATGCGGGATAACGATGGGGGCCTAATTCCTCATGTGGCTTATCCTTACAAGCTATAAAACCTAACAGCCACCTAGAAGTTGCTTCGATTGTCACTAAATATACGACAAACTATTCATGTGTTTTTACTGAATAGAAGTCTGCCATCATGCTAAGTAAGTCTGGAAAGCATCCAACCTTAAAAGTTCGGATTCCAGTCTCCCAGGAAATATTTAACCAACTCTGCTTCTACTATGTTATTGCCTGCAATCCTAAAATCATTGTGCTTGCTGGAAGCTTACGCAATGGGAGCATCCTGTGTTGCCTTAGAAAAGCTTGGCATCACTTGATGCAGACTCTTTAGTGTAAACTGTAAAGCCATGGCTAGGTATGTGAATTTGCTCTGGTAGCAAAAATGTGTAATTCCAAATCAAGTCAGGATCTGGAGCAGCTCAACTAAAGAAATGTCCCTGCCCCGTCTAATTTCAGCAGGTGCCTTGTGTCATCCTGTGCTCTGATTCCACACAGCCCAGGGGCTAATTATTTTCTTCTCTTTGGGGGGATCACTACCATCTTTGAACTTCTTACCTATATAGCTGGACTGTCACATAGTCCAAGGAACACTATGTATGTGCCAAGTTTGGGACATCCTAATGCCTTAGTGGGTAGACCAGTCCTGGCTAAGTGCAATGTCTATATCTACTCTTCATGTTCTTTTTTTCATTTTTTTTTGTTCTCCCCCAAGCATCTGAATTTCATTCTTAGTCTTGGCATACCCGGTAATCTGTTTGATCTTCTACAAACATTGTTTGCTTCAGTGTACTGTCTAGGATGATGTTTGGGGGGCAGTTTGGGGCATTGCTCTTTTAAAAAGGGCTGATTAATATCTCTCAGAGGCTATAAAGTAAAGTTTGGGCTCTCCAGGTGCTTCTTTGCCATACTCTATTTGGCGGGTGAGTTCCTGTCAATTAACAGATTTTGATTTGGAGAATTGCTTTTGTGGTACCCCGATAGATTTAAAAAAAATCCTTCTCTGATGTCATTATTCGCAGGGTTCTTCATATCTGAAAACACAGGTAGTGTGGAAGATGCTCTCGTAGTTCCCTGTGTTGCTGCACGCTTGCTTTACCTCCTGAGTGATTGTACTCATCAGATAGCTGTTTCACTTCAATCACTTCCTAAATGATTTGTTGTCAGGACTCATCGCTGTGTGTCTGTCTTGGTGGAGGGAGAACGCGGGACAGAGTCACCTCTAGGGCCAGAGCCAGTGAGCGGGGCAACTGCATGATTCTAAAAACCACCAAGGGGAGGTTACATTTTGAGAAATGACTTTTTCAATGGCAGTGCTAGAATAAGCAGCTCTAGTGACTGCCTGCCTGTTCTCACTCATCTCATTGACTGCTCGGTCCTGCCAGGTATAGTTATTTGTGTGGCTGCAGGATAAAACAGGTTTGGGAACTGATCCAGGCTCAGCTGGTCCCCAGAAAAAAAGGGTTGTTTTTAGGCTGGACTGTGGTTTACTACATAGCCACACAATCAATGGTATGGGCCCGGTGAGGAAGGAATGGGGAAGAGAAGAGTGTTTAACTCGTGTACTACCTTTGAAAGAAACGATCACGAGTGATCCTGGAGCAGCCTCATGGTCACCCTCCAGAACTGGGGCTTACCTAGCCGTAGGTAAAGCTGGAGAGAAAGGCTAGGGACTTCTTTGCACATCTTCACTCTACTGGGCATTTCTGGTTTCCAAACTTTAAGAGTTCCCAGTTCTGTCCATGCAGAATTTGGAGGCTCAGTGAACATTTTTGTTCTTCAGATCTGTAGCTGAAAGAGATGACCAACAAGGTCATATCCTCTGTCATACAGTTTGCCGCTTTTAAAGTGATATTTTCAGCATCTGACTGCCAGATATTCATTCTTTCATATTCATTAAGAGATATGTAACACAAAACAGTTAGAAGTACGTGAAATATGCTTTGTTGAAAGATCATGCAATTAGTATTTTCCTATGTGAATTTATAACAGCTACATTTTTTTTTGTGACAATCTGTTCTAAAATGTTACATTATTCAGAAAGTTAGATAAAATACCATGAACAGAAACTTTCTTTTAGTTTCTTCATTCATCAGGTTAGCTGCATGAATATTGATAATACTGAATACCCTAAAAAAGGTGTGTTTGCCAACTCTTAATTTTTCTCCCACCCACACACCGCCTCCTAATTTTGTCTGTAGCAGCCCAGATGTGTTTCTGCAGAATAAGTGTTTCTGCAGTGATAATCTGCAAATTACCTGTTATAAGTGTTATAATTAGGTAACTCACAAAAAGCGGGACTGTTTTGTAGCACCTTAATTTTGAGGCTGATGACAATTACAAAACTTCATTACAAAGTCTGAAATCTTATAGGGTGTGCAATATCTTAATCTAGAAATTAAGTACTGCTGTGTCGCATCTAGCAAATCAAGGTCTAAAGGGACCTTGAGGTATGATTTAATTTGAGGGGGAGGGGTAGACTTTACTTCAGGCAGTGATGTGCATATTGTGGGGTGGATCCAAGTGCTGCTGA
>NW_009647218.1:3496931-3504007 GCF_000708025.1 Charadrius vociferus | reverse complement strand
TGAACCTGCCTCGGGGAGTATTTTTAAAGAAAATTAATCATCTCTAAGAAGACTAGACAATTGCCTGTCTTAAAAGTTAGCAATGCAATGAGTTGCACGTTCCCCTTGATGACCTGTTTCCATGTGTGATTGTACTTAGAAACACATGGTTCCTATTCTTTTTATTTATATTTCTTCTAGTTATATCTATTTCTGTTTAACATTGCAGTTTAGATATGCAAGATTTGTAACCTCTGAGAATTTTGTTCAAAGTTTTAATGTGATCTGAAACAGATTAACACAAAAGATCTTATTTTGGACTGTTGCTCACTGCGGGGGAGGATTTTGAAATCATATAATCCCTAGATAATGCTTTTTTTTTTTCCTTTCTGTTTTTTATTATTTTATTTTATTCGTTTAGGTATGACAAAACTGAGCAGCTGTCAGGGGTCCTAGGATAATGCCTAATTTTGGTGAGGACTGTAGTTCTTGGGGCTGTGACGTGTGTGGTGTTGTCAACCTCAATGTCTGTTCCAGAGTTGTCTCCCCTACAGGTGCTGGCCTCTGGCTGGGAATTCTGGCAGAAAGGAAGGCGACCTGACACAGTTTGACAAAACTCCCATTCATTAAACATGGGATATTTTGAGTTTAAAGTTTTTGGTTTAACACTTTGGCATTTTCTGCCAAAGCAAAGCACTGAGCTATTTTAGTATTTCTGAGTTCCTACCCCAAGTGCCCTTTCTTACGAATTGTAGTTAACGACTCTTTGATCTGATGACATGAGAACTAGTAACTGTTGCCATGCTATTTTCCCCCTTCGCTTGTTCAATATTCTTCTCCTAGGATAGTGTTTGCTGGTGTTTCTTTCCAGTCTTCTCTTTACTAGATTGTAAAAATCAATTTCTTTAACCTTTTCTCATAGACCACACTTTTAAATCACTTCATATTTTCAGTTTTCTGTTGGATTCTTAAGGTGCCACCTGGAAGTGACTGGAAAATCTCTGTTGTATAAAATTAATATTATGCAGGTAATTATTGTTTATTACTCGCTCATTGCTTAATAACCCTCAATTTGCAGACATAGTCACTCTAAAGTGTCTGGATTATGGATTAACCATAATGGTTCTGTGCCCCTCAATACCTGACTGTAAGACATTGCCATGGCATGAGTGACGTGGATGACAACTGCTCACACGTGGCTTCCTCTGTGTATTGCTGTTCAAGGCTGCATCTGTGCTCTGCAAAAATGAATGTACAGGTTTTTCAAAATTGAATGTCTGTATCACCCATTTATAGAAGTTTCATGTTGTCTGTATTCTTGACTTTTCCTGCACTGAAAACGGAGAATGATCTGGCATAAGTAGGAAATGGGAAATTCATGAAGGGTTACTGATCTGGGGTGTGGCAGAGGAAAAGGTGTTTTCTTTACGTATGTAGACCTGTGAGTTATTGTGTATGCTCTGTGTTGTGTGATTCACATCACTTACTAATCAGAGGGGGGAAAAAGATATGTTAACCATTTCAGGAAATGGTCACATCTCACTCGGGAATAACATTAGCGATTCTTCGTCTTGTAGAACATGGAGCCCATATGCCGTCTGCGTTTAACCAGATCTCCTTGTTCGGGATAGGTGGAGTCTCAGTAGTGATGCCAGCACTGTATTTCTAGAGAAGCTAATTAATAGGAAGAAGCATAGCAGAATCCCTGCTTAAAAAAAAAAAAAAAAAAAAAAAAAAGGCATAAACCAGTACGAGAAATACAGCTACTCTGTATTTTGAGACAGTACTATTTTGAGGCAGTACCCTGCTATAAAGGCCAGTGCACAATATACACACTTTAAGCTGCAGGAAGAAAACAGACATCAGCTATCTTTCACAGCATCCCCTAAGGTGCTTGCAGCTCCTCTTCTAGCCCTGAAGTGTATCTTTAGTGACTTCAAGTGAGTACAGCTCATTTAGATATCCCAAACTCAGCTTTCAGTAGATGCTGTGGGTGCAGAGAGTGCTCTTATAATTCTCAAAAGCTGCCTCAGATCACGATGGATACCCTTTTCCTGTATCAAAACATTCAGCAGTTGCCCTAGGCATTTTTTTGTGGGCAACTTTACAAGTAAGTGTGAGCTAAGACAGGAAAATCCTGAAATAGCCACTGAATGCTTTGCCTTTTCTGTTCAGCTATTCTCTAAAGAGTAGGAGAGAAGAACTCAAAACATAGTGCTGCTATATGAAATACTACATCACCTTTCCCCTGTGTTATTTCTGTGACTTCATCAGTGTTTTACCTTTCCAAACTGGTAAATTAGGACATGCCTTTCAGGAAGTGTCCCTGGATGCTCTTGAGGGGTCTGCTTGTCCTCCCTCACCAAACATGCCGAGCGCTCCTGTGAGCACTTCTTAATCCATTACCATCCAAGGAATCTGTGATAGATGGCAAATAATGCTTTGATTTTGATTTTGGTTAACTGATTAGGAGTACCTACAGACTTGTGGAGGCACCATTCATTTCTCTGGTAGGGAGATGCTAATAAATGACGGCAGTAGCTGTCTTTGGGGTGCAGATCTGTCTACACATGGGAATTTAATAGTGTAGTTCTTTCACTAGTAGTACGAAAATCCCAAACCAATCAACTGAATAATGAAACAAAACCAGCGTTTGCATGTAGAGGAGGATTAGGGAGAAAGACACTGACACAGTGACTTTTCGGAAGTGACATAGAGAAGGGAAAATGAGATGGAGTGGAGCTCTTAAAACCTGTGGGGGGAGGGGAGAGGAGAGATAAACACTGGATTTCACTTAAAAGAATAAGGAACAAGGACATAAGAAGAAAAAGGTATGGAGAGAAGACGTATGCAGAAACGTAAGAACACATGAGAATAAGTGTGTCTAAAGTGTGAGTAAGGAAAAGAAATTTTTTAAAAGAACTTCCTGGGGAAATAGCCTCCCTTCCGCTTGGCACTGGTCCTCAGTGTCACAAGGGAACTGGGACCAGCTTCTCTGGTGCTCTGCATGCCTCACTGCTGAAGTGGAGATTTGTTTCAAAGTTGGCTAATGCTTTACAGCTAGTCACTAATTTATGGGGCTGAAAACACTGATGGGATTCTAAGGTATTTAGCTGCCGCTAGTTTCAAAGTGTTATGTTATCAAGGTAGCTCAGTGGATGTGGACTGGAAGAGCAAATTCCCTTAATTGCTTGTTAAAGGGATGCCTGGATAACTTCTGTTATGTTTTGTATTTTCTTACCTCTGGGAAGGGTTTCAGTTCTTTCAGTATAACTTTATCCAGAACCAAACTCTGGGAGCATGCCCTCTCTAAGAGTGCTAGCAGCTCCCTTCGCCAACTCATGCTGGCTGGTACAGCTGCCAGCTTTGGTTTGAGAAGAGTTCAGGGATCAGAGGTGGAGGAGGTTGCATCTACTGTGCACAGTAGCCTATGCAATAGAATCGGTTGCAAGTCCACGCAAAGTGGAGTAGTATTCTAAAATTGTAGCATGGATTAGCTTTAGCTTAACCATGTTTAACTTCATTATAGCTGGTTACTGGTCTTTCTCCCCCTCACCCCGCCCCCAAATATGATGTTGCAGTTTAGTTGTAGCAAGGAATGAAAAAATACAGACTTTAAGAAACAAACCACCACCACTCCCCCACCTTGCCCCCATGTCCTGTGTTGAACCTTTCTGGTGCATGTATTTAATATCCTTGTGAAAGGGATGTTTTGATGGTACAGGAATGCACTGGTATTTTACAATCAAAAATCATGTGAAACCCCTCTGTATGTGTATGTCCCTCTGTTAAAAAAACAAAAAACAAAACAAAACAAAAAAACAACCACCCTACAGATAGATCTACTAATGCTTCCTGGACTTGCAACACCACTCTTCTGACAGTTTCAGGGCTTTAGTAGCAGCTTTCACTCATTGTAAATTGTACATTGTTTTCCTGTTCAGAATTAATGTTCTTAATGGCAAGGGCACTATTTCCACTACTTTATACATGTGGCTCCGTAACATACAGAGATAAGCTGTCTGGGCAATCTGTAGATTCCATATGGGAAAAAAAAAAGGGACTTTTCTGGGGAGAGGTTGGGCCAGGAGATCTGTACTCTCTTCCTAGGGTGCGCCACCCAATGTTACTTCTGTAGTCAATCATCCTGTGGTCTACCACCTTCTTCCTGCCGTTCAAGCTCTCCAGTGATGCTTTTTGCAATCCTGTAAAGAGCCAGGAGGTGGGCAAGGTCTTTTTAATTAGTACACATGATGTTTTATTTAACCATCCATCCATGTTGCACAGTGACTGTGCCACAAGAATTGCACAAAGCTTTTCTTAACTGTAGGCGGTTGTTCATTTATTAATGTAAACACCATGTGCCTTGGATGTGTGAGCCCTAAAAATAAACTTGCAGAGTTAAAAATAGATATCTGGGAGTACTGAGATGCTGCTTAATCAGAACCAGCTGCAAGCTGTCTAGAAAATGTAAGTTATATGGAGCCAGATGGCTTTTGCCCTTTTTGCTTTAGACAGCATGTAATTTGGGTAACTACAGCTACAGTAATGTATTTTCCCAGTCAAACTGTTTGATAAACATATTTGTTTCGAGCAGACACTTCCAATTAGAGAACCAGGAAAATGTTAATTTATTTTAATATTTCTCCACGTGGGTAAGCCAAAGGAAGGTTACATAATACCAAAAGGCACGCACAATAACTGCTCACAGCTGTATTCGGTAGGAACCAGATTATGACTATGCATCTTTGTGCAACGGGACTCTCGCTCTGGGAACAATCCCACTGAAGGCAAGGGAAGATTGATTTCAATGAAATTAATGGCATAATGATCAGTGGGACTTGTGTGGAGGCAGTTTGTAGGGGTGAAGCATTACACAAAATATAGGAGCGTGTCAGAATAATACCTGGCAAGTCTGCCTTGAAACAACAGCCCATATGATTTCAGGAGGGGTTCCTTGCAGCGCTTTTGCTTCACTGATGGTGTTAAAACCAAAACCTGTTCAGAGGCTTGGCAGTTTCCACAATTCACCAGCCTGCTGCTGGGGACCTGTGTTCAGACTGTATTTAGGAGCCTCAGTGACTAGTCTAGGAGGTGGGAAACTGAAGCTCAAGCCTGCTTTATGAGATTTGGAACCACCTGGGACGGGGAATTCCGCTTTGATTGAGAGGCTTGAAGGTGAATATCTCAACCTGCGGTGTCATCCTAAGTCTATGTATGAGGTCTACTGATCCACATCTGGGGGAGCGTAGTGTGAAATTGCACAGCCTCCACACCATTCTGGCTGTGTGCGTATAAATTGCTATTCAATCTCATACTTGCCTAACTAGACTCATGTTATGAATATATGAAAACCTGGGGGAACGTATTTGAGGAAGTAGCCTCTTTTAGGAACTGTCCTAGCAAAAGCTAAGCTGTACAAACCCAAAAAACCAGTGGTCAGCTTTTCAAGCAATGCTGTCAGATGAAGACGGTTGTGTAGAAGATCCAGAAATGCGTCTTGGTTTAAGCAAAGGCTTTTGAAACCCAGGATTGATTAAGGTGCCTACTTTACAGACGGATGATACAAATTACATACAGCTGGCATGAAGCAGTCATATTGAATAATTAGATGTCTGCACATCCTTCTCCCCTCAGTGTTTACATTTTCTATGATAACTGGATTTAGTTAAGATCTTGATGTTCTATTGATGTTTTAGCTTCTTTTTGGCCTAAGCACTATTTGTTTTAAATAAATGAATAATTACATTTTCTGAGTGAAATACCTTTCTGTCCATAAAACTTTCTTGATGTTCAATAAGAATTTTCCTTTCTCTGCTTCACCCAATCTCCCAGAATTCCTCAACTTCAATGTCTACCACGCAAATTGTCATCATCTTATAAATTTAAGCCCCCTGTGAGAAGCTGCACAAAAATTCTAGCTTGTCTGTGAAGGCTGGCTATCTGAACTAGCTCAGTGATGGGTGGGTAAGATAAATATATAATTTTTTTCTAAATGCTTATATTTAAATATATCTACAATGCAAAGCTGTCTGAAATTGGTAGTGTGGCATTCTCTTCTCGACTTTTAATTCTTTTGCACCTGTCATGCTCATGAGTCATGAGATTTTTTTTGAACTGCAGGAAGTAGATTAATCAGTCTTTTTGTGGCCTGTAATTTTTTATACTAATTGATGCCAAGCAGAGTTTTAGGTTACAAGATTTTTTGGAAGCATTTCAGTATGAAAATAACTTTCAAAAGTGCTTTGAAAATGTGTTAATTTACTTTTTTTTTTTTTTTTTTTGAAATTGCACTTGTTTGGTCTGTTTGATCATTGGCTGAAACAACTAGTGATTTAAGAACTTGCAAATCTGTCCTTACCTGAGCGTGATTGCAGGTTCAATTTACAAGAGTATCTTAAAATAGTAACACTTGTAGTCAGGTTCTAAGATGTTTTAGGTTGAAATCAAATTATAGGAATTTACTAGTTTTTGACAGCAGAAGTGATAAAGCTGTGCAGATGAATTTTTAAGTAGCTGTATACATGACATGCAGTCTTAAACTGATGAGTGTCTGGATTTAGATCATCCCAGCCGTAGGAAAAGCTCTGTGATGATTTGATTGCTCCAGGCTTTCTCACTTAAATATTTTGTCAGTGACCTAAAAATGGTTCCCAGCCTGTTTACCATAGGATAATTATGACCCACCCCTGAACAGGAGCGCAAGAAAGGAAGGGGAAATGAGATCCCTTGAGCTCTTTGGTTGAGATTTCAGCATTTCCTTTATTAAAAACCCGGCAGAGGAGAGAAATAATGCATTGCATATCTACTCCTTATCTTCCTTTTCCATTTATCTGATGAGGAGATTAAGATCAGACATAGAATTGGCTTTACGGTGATTGTGCTATTCAGCAGATCTGAATGGGTACAAGCAAAGGATGCTGTACCAGTAGACGTATCTCCAGTAAACTATTTGTGCCACAGGAGCTGGTTACTTTTAAGGGAAAGAAGAGCAAGAGGGGATGAAAGTTCTGAAGTTCAGAAATAACTTGTGATTCAGTTTGTTCTCAGTTGTTTGAAACCTGTTTAGTTTTTGCTTAAATCCAGCTCTAACACTG